>NW_019732862.1:675915-705918 GCF_002891405.2 Cryptotermes secundus | reverse complement strand
CGAGCGGAGCCGAAGAGAGCCGAGCGGAGCCGAAGATAGCCGAGCCCCGTAACCTGGCAACTACGCAATGCTAATCAACAGCGGTGACGTCACGCTAGCAACAGCGTCCTATGCTATACGCCACGTCACACTAGCAACAGCGCAAGGCTATATAAGCGGACTCCACAGCCGCTACGAGATGAGTTGAAACATAGCAGCCTGCGAGTGTGCGATAACTAAGAAGTCAGCGAGCGGAAGACGTATTGTGTGCTTTCAAGACATAGTGAGTGCTGTAGTACAGTTGTACTCGGAGTGTGTATTTCAGGGAGACTTGTGTAGCTCCCGCGTTACTAATACTTGAAGACTCTTGAAGACCGTGTTAAGAGATTTTGTTGTAGGGTTTGTAAACTGTGGAAACCCGTAACGTTGTGATAATTAAGTGTAGCCGATAGTTGTAGATTGTTCAATAAACCAGTTAACGATCTCTACGGCGTATTCAGTAACGCAAACACGTTACAATATATCTTTGATATTACACATTTGGGCAATTCCACGTTAATGTTACGTTAGTCTGTACTTAACTACGTATTTCACTAAAAAATGCAACATTTTAACTCGGTTTTTGGTAGATTTTTACGTGACTAACATAAGGCTACTGTGGAAGTGCCCATTTCGGTTACAACGACATTCGTTTATAACGACACTATCTTTAGGTCCCTTTGATGACGTTATAACCAAGTTCTACTGTATTTTAAGGATAACCCAATTATATCATTGGTTAATACTAAACAAATTAATGCAGTTGTATGTGAACGCAAATATATTATAGCATATCCTGTCAAAAATGTTTGAAATTGCTGCACGTCCAATGTCATAGCAACCGAGATAAACCAATTTGTAATTGACCATATTTTTCGGCCCTTTACTACATTGTAGCTCGCTCAGTTCCACCTGAAGATTATCTGAAACTTCTTCAGCATCGACAGGGACAGTACAAGTCAACAGATTAATTTAGTCTTTTACTTTCTTAAAACCTTTAAATCGTCTTCATAGAACTTCTTGCAGTTTGTTAAATGTTCTCGGCTCTGTTAGAGCTCATCTATTGTGTTTGATGGTCTGGGAATATATTTTTGCTATTTTTGTTGGAAGAAAGGCAGTTGTGTTTTGATATCCTATATCTCATGTATAAGGAGATTATTTCTGCTTCTTAGGTGATTCGAAGCATCGATCTGGAATACCAGGTGTATTTTCCAGCTTTCGTTTTTCACTTGTGGCAATATAGGAACTTTCTCTTTCTTGTAAGATTTGAGGTTTTCACGGCGGTGACTATGAAGAAAGCAGTCTTCTGGGATGTGGCACCGTGTAGGTCTTGTGTAAACTGACGTTTCGGAGGAACGTACCGCAACCAGCTGTTCACGCTGGTTCCTCGCACGTGAAATTTTACACCCTGTAGATGGAGGCGATAGATTCCTCCTAAACGTCTGTTTACACAAGACCTACACGGAGCTACATCCCAGAATACCGTGTTCTTTATCTTTCATGTCCAAGGTTGTCTATATTTCGTCATGGCAAGTCCTACGCGCTCTGGAGGACTTGCCTAAGCTCAGATATGGCCGTGCCATAGCGGAAGTCCAGGTTCCATCCTATGTCAGCTATTATGGGATTTGTGGTGGATGAAGCGGCATTGGGATAGGTTTTCTCCTTGTGTTTTGGTTTCTCCTGTCAATTCCTATTCTACCAATTCCTCCACATCCATCNTGGACCAATAACTGGTCTAAGTGCATGGGGAAACCCACCCCCTCTAATAATAATAATAATAATAATAATAATAATAATAATAATAATAATAATAAAAGCCTACCCATCGTACACCGGATTACTTTGTTATCTTAATATTTTCAGTATAGAAATGTTGTAGCAGTGACCAATTCTTTGAGACTGGATCAGGTTGCTCTCACAAAAAGTATTAGTTCTGCATCTCTGGTTGGTACGTGGTTTATGTTTATGTATCATCCAATAAATAATACCGTGAAATTCCAATATTTCACGATAAGGACACGGTTTTGTGTATAGCACCTAAAATTATTTCCAAAATGCTTTTATTTTTACTTGTCTAATTCAGTAATCCATATTCGGCCACTCCGATTAACTTGTCCCACAATAGTTATGCCCCTCATGGGCTGTTGACGTCCTGTCATACAACTGCTCGTCAGTCGTTGTGCCTTCCATAACCTCCACAGAAATCAATCTGTTCCTAACTTCGGACTTGTCCTTCTCGTCTCGTATATACACCAGCTACCAAGCCATGTCATTTGCGTCAGTGCTGTCATCTAACGCCATAGAGAAGATGTACATGAACATTTTAAATTTCTCATTTGATTGTGTTTACAAACCACTATTCATTTCCTTCACGCGACGTAAAATTGTTCTTCTGGATTTTTTATTGTCAAACGATGAATTATTTTCTGGAGAAAAAGTTTCAGTTACATCCATTATACACCGTTTCATAAATTCACTCTGCGAAAACAGTTTATTGTGTTTAACCAGTGAAAATTTCTGGAATTGCTGCATCCTATAACTTTTGCTGGAATGTCAAAAATTTTAATGGATTTTAGTTCAACACGAATTCTTTCTTCGATTTTGTGCATGCACCCGATCACAAATTTGCATCATATCGTGCTGTTTCAACGAAGTTGCATTTAAAAATTAGAACCTTCAGTATAGAGAAGGTATCGTCGCAAATTAGGCACATAAATGTTACTGTAAACACTCTACATTCGCTCTCTTTTTTATTTTTTTGTAATATTTATTTTCTGAGAATAATTTTTGGAATCCGTCATGAATAGAATATTCACACTACTTCATCGTCTTCAATTGATACTAATTCCGAAAAGTGTAATTTACCCATCAAAGTCGTTCAAATGACAAATACCATATTGGAATCTCAAGGTTGTAACCGTCCAAACCTTTTAATACTCTTTAATGGACGCATGTTCCTTTTCAGTCATTTCAATAGAGTGACTGATTTATAAGGGAGGCCCATCCATTAAGAAGTTGACATGCATTTCGCATTTAGACAGGAACAACTTATTTTGTTACCTGGACCTTGGGTGACCGTTAGAGGGTCGAGGCAATTATGAAAAGGATATGTTTGTTGTCTGCCCTAAACTAAGAAATAAGCGCTTTCACATGTAGCGTTCGGGATTCAATATCTTTGGATCTCTTCATTCTAAAAGTCAGTAATGTGATTGTCTTGTACTGATGGTATGATGAATTGGCAGTTAAAATCAGCCATTAGAAACTATTCTTCTCTGGGGAGAAAGGCCGTCTCCAAATCCTATACAGTGGATGAAGTGACGCTCCCGCAGAATAGAAGCAGAGGCGCTTGGTGTTCAGAATTCAACAGAGGCAGACGTCATTTACCTGCTCTCTCCAAGTTTATCTAAATTTAACAGTATTTGTTTGGCTCGATTAATCTTTGGCACATTACTCCCTACTCGCCGATAAAGTTATAGTTTGATTCTGAAATAAACAATATTGTGATTAAGCAGAAATAGAGTACCTATTTGTATCAGTGGACTAGTTTTAAATGTGCAGTCTCCGCGTTGCCCCAGTTATTACCGTGGCACAACCCTCAGAAGAGTCAAAGTGTTCTACCGAAGCGGGCAAACAAACAAATTACTGAATAAACATACAGATAGATAGGCAACGGTTGCGAGAAGTGGTGAGCAACGGTGATAAGAAGTGACGGCCCGTGTGCGGTTGTAAGGTCACCATAACCAGTCGACAATGTAACATTTCTCTGCCTTCATTCTCTCTCTGCTCATCGTTCACTGCCGAAGTTTGAGAACAACTAATTGAATGGCAATTGCACATGTAGAGTAAGAATGGGAAATTCGATGTACCAGTACAGTAAAATTAAGTAACTCGTTTATAAAGCATGTGTAGTGCTTGTGTAGTTGCAGTAACGCATCGTATTCGGGTATAAAATGTTGCCGCTTCCACACTCAATTAAGTTCAGTTTCATGTACAGTATTTCACGTCGAATTAAGTATAATTTAGCCTGGCACGTTGTTGCTTATTTTCGAAACATAAGTTGCGAGAAGGACTAATGGTTATCATTCTTTCGATATGACAAAGATAGCATAGAAAATGACGCCTCTAACAATTCTTCTTTGCCGCTGGAATTTTATCCAGCAACGATATGGGGATACAGAGACACACGCATGTCATGATATAAGGCAGTTCCTTCTCCCAAGTTTGAGTTCATA
Source organism: Cryptotermes secundus (assembly GCF_002891405.2). Lineage (NCBI taxonomy): Eukaryota > Metazoa > Arthropoda > Insecta > Blattodea > Kalotermitidae > Cryptotermes > Cryptotermes secundus. Next base: position 701,668 of record NW_019732862.1, on the reverse strand, counting down.
CATAGATCAAATCATAAGGAATAATCAGTGTGGATTTCAACATAACAGATCAACTACTGTCAAAATCTTTTGTATTCGTCAGATACTGGGGGAAAAATGGGAGTACAATGGGACAGTACCTCGGCTATTCGTAGACATCAAGAAAACATATGATTCAGTTAGGAGGGAAGTATTGTACAGTATTCTCATAGCGTTCGGGGTACCATTGGAACTAGTTAGGCTGTTTAAAATGTGTTTAAACGAAACGTAAAGTAAAGTCCTTATAGGTAAACATTTGTCTGATAAATTTCCTATCCATAATGGTCTAAAATATGGACATGTTTTGTCCCTATTTTTTTTTTCAACTTTGTTTCCGAATATGCCATTAGGAAGGTCCAGGGAAACCAGGTGGGACTGAAATGAAACGGGACACATCAGCTGCTGGTGTATGCTGATGATGTGAATTTATTGTATGATAATACGAATATCAAAAAGAAAAACGCAGAAACTTTAATTGATGCTAGCAAGAAGTTTGGACTAGAAATAAACACAGAGAAAACTCAGTATATGTTGCTGTCTCGTCACCACAATGCAGGGCAAAATTATGACTTAAAGATACCTAACAGGTGTTTCGATATTTGGGAACTACTATAGCAAATCAAAATCTGATTCAGGAGGAAATTACGAGGAGAGTGAATTCGGGCAATGCTTGCTACAGTTCAGGGCAAAACCTTTTTTCGTCTCGTCTGCTGCCAAAGGAGTAGAAGTCAGAATGTACACAACTATAATTTCGCCTGAGGATCTGTATGGGTGTAAAACTTGGTCTCTGACAATAAGGGAGGAAAACAGACTGAGGGTGTTCGAAAACAGGGTGCTGAGAATATTTGGATCGAAGAGAGATGAAGTGAGGGAGAAAACTGCATAATGAGGAGCTTCATAACTTGTACTCTCCTCCAAGTATAATTAGAATGATCAAGTCAAAGAGAATGAGATGAACAGAGCATGTAGCATGAATGCGGGAGAAGATGAATGCATATATTGTATTAGTGGGGAAGGCAGAATGAAAGAGACAACTAGGAAGACCTAGACGTAGGTGGGTGGGCAATATTAAAATGGATCTTAGAGAGGTAAGATGGGATGGTGTGGTATGGACTGGATAGATCTGGCTCAGAATAGGGAAAAGTGGAGGGAACTTGTGAACACGATAATGAACCTGAGGGCTCCAAAAAATGCTGGGACATTCCTGAGTAGCTGCACAATTGGCGGCATCTCAAAAAGAGCTCAGCTCCATGAGCTATAATAAATTGACGCAGAATATTATCAGAACATACCACATTCACTGAATATTCGTCGCTTCTAATTCCCCGACATACTTACAGTTACAAACTGCAAAGAAAATTATTATTTGACTGAGGGTCTCTCAAACGACCGCCTACGCGAGTTCATGACACTAGCCCGTGAAGTGAATTTAATTCAATTATTGCATTATAAATTGTACATTATCTAAGTAAGACATTAACAAAAAAAGATATGTAGAACCGGAAGTCTGCAATAGGAAACAGGTTTTTCGAATGCTACCCGGAAGGCCTTGTATATCTGGTACAATTATTATGGAATAAATTAGTGATTTTCAAAGTAATAAATCTTGCATTCCATCCATCATAATCACTAAATCAATGTTCTTCTTGTATCAATAAACGACTTCTTAAATTATGTGTTCTTATATTATAGTAAAAATTAATTCAAGTTCTTCGGAACAAAATTGCAGCAATATTATGTAACAATTTTATTCATGTAATTAAAAAAGACATTCTTCTGTTACCAGAAATACCATTAAAGTGCAGACTAATGAGATGCAGGAAAGCTTTCTGGTCATTACGCTCGAGAACTCATTCCACACTCAACTGTCAGTCGGTGACCACCAGTACAAATCGTCCCCTTCGGTTAAGGAACATCGGTGCAGTTTAAGCTTTATATATATATATATTTTTTTTTTAATTTAAGGAGGATTTTCCTGAAATTTAAATTATTGTACTTAAATTAAAATGGATGTATTTTAAAATTTCTCGATTTTGTAGTTTTTGAATTTCTGTCCTTTATTTACCACTGCACACAGCTATCTATTCAATATTAGGTGGGTCTTTTGTCACAACGGCATGTCGGGTTTCAGGTTTTGAATGGATGAGACTGCCTCCAGGTATGGAGGTTAACTAGGAATACATTGTATAATTAGTCGCGTACAGTCGACAAGGGGTGGTCTTCCAGCTTCGGCTAAGGAAAATATTAATACGTGGAATATAAGAAGCCTGTAGTGGGCTAATTCGCTCAGGATAATGGCCAGTGGAGGGATCTGTAAACAGAGTAATGAAGCTCAGGTTCGTAGCTGTACAATTGGTAGTTTCTTAAGAAGGGCTCAGTTCCATGGAGTCAGTTGGCTGTGTAGTAAAGTAATAAATCAGTTATTTATCGAAAGAGAAATGCTTCTTATGTCTTCCGTTTTTCCCCTTTTGGGAAAAACAGAATAGGTTTCAGACACCCTCCAAGTAAGCTATTTGGTTGCTTACTTGCTCATTTATTGTGAATTGTAAGCCTTTATACTGCTCATTGTATTGTTCTGATAGGCTTTGGAGGGTTACTTTGTTATGAAGATGTCATCTACGTATCTGTGATATGATTTTTTACCTTCCAGTAAAAGTTTTATTCCATTTTGTTCTACGTCTTGTAGGAAATTTCATCCATAGTACTTCATAGGGGTGAACCCATAAATACGATTGCCTTTGGTTTGTAGAATTTGCCATCGTATTGGAACTAGTTTTGATTCATAATCATCTTAAGTACAGATATGATTTCTTTTGTAACACGTTTGTCCACGCGTTTATTTTTAAGTAATATAATAATTACAAGGAGTGTATGGTTGATCGGAATATTTGACATAAATATCATTAATATCCATTGTTAATAATTTATGATCTGGATTTAATTTTAAATTTCCCATACTTTCCGCGGACTATGCTCTGTTATTGATGATGTATCCATGTTTTAATTTTTGAAGGATATATTTAGCTAATTTATGTGTTGGTGTGAATGCTGCTTATAACCGGCATGATTGGGGTCTCTGGTTTGTGGATTTTAATTTTGCTTTCAGTTTGAGTACCTATGGATTCATCTGAAGTACGTGTTTTCTTTTTGTTGGATTCTACTATATTTTTACATTCTTATAGTTTTTTTTACTATTCTTTGAAATTTGGGGGTAGAGTCTGTTTTTAGTTCGGTCATATCATTTTTAATAAAATTAGTAAACTAGAAGCTAGAAACAAACCCTTACGAATAAAGTGGGATATGCAAAATAACCTGCCAAAGCTGCCATGAAGTATACATTGGCCAAACTGGTATAAATCTAACAACAAGATATAAAGAAGACATAAGAAACACAAGATTTAACAAAGACGAATCAGCTTTTGCCTAACATATACTAAATAAACGCCACAGTATGGACCTATGAAAGTAATCATGGAAATGGTTGAAAATGCTAAAAAAGGGAACCTCATTAATATAAAAGAAAACTTCTACTGTATCACTTTAATAAACTTAATAAATTGATAGAAGAACAAAACTTACAAGGGAGAATGGTAACCACAAAGACAAAAATAACACCGTCTAATGTGACTATTTAATTTTTATAATTTGAAGACTCATTACCCTTACATGTTTCGATCCCTACGGATCATCCTCAGAGGGCATCAATACTTTTTCGGAAACTACTATTACAATAGATGTTAATTATATACATACACATATAATGTTTGAAATGCACAATGTAGACAGTGTTCAAACTTTTACATTCACAGCAGCCTTCCTGGTGTTGAAACTTTTTAAAGTTTTTTTTTTAAACTTTTTTAAAAACTTTCTAGTTCAAGCTTAAAATTTATGAACCATACAGGTTCCTGTCAATTCTCCTATTGTTATTCTTGGAGGTGGCTGGTCCTGTGCCGCCTGTCTATCTTGCGAAAGGAGATTCTTAGTATTTCCGTGTTTATTCGTGGCCTGCTGTGTTGTTTAAAGTACAGTATGTTTGACATCATAATAAAACATCAGTACACGCCCACACAGACGTCATAAGGCACAAGGGGTATACAAGTATATACGCGACTCAACACACGTCAGAACAGTATAACAACACAACGCGGCCCGAACAACAGGATGTAACCGTACAATGCAAAGGACTCCAATGTTTTGGTTCACGTGTGTCGGTACTTGTCGCTACATCAAAGCAGAGGCAATACCTCACACCCACTCCAACCAACGGGAACTGAACCCTTTCGCAGTTCCGGGATGGTAAAGTTTATGACGGGTCACAATCCCCAGACTAAACCCAAACCAGCCCGACCCTCTCTCTACTTTTAGAAATAGCCATAAATACTAATAAGAGGGATCTGTCCAAAAGACATTGAAAAGGACTTTTGGTCACTAGAGAGAGGTGGCCCTCTAACGGTCATAAATGTTAAATGTTAAAGCCTGCTTTTAGCAACGAGCGGCGAATTGTTTTATTAGTACAGGAAAGGGGCCAATTTCCAACACCTGATTCATCACGGACCTACTCTTAGGAGACCGTTAGGTCGTACCCTCTCAATCCACCCCGGGTCAGAAAGACTGAAAGCGTGTGAACCCCAACTTTCGCCGCAAACAGCTGACCAGTGGAGGAATGAGAAATCTATCAAACCCCTCCCCCTTCTAAATTCAGCCAACCCGGAAATTGGGAAAATGGCAACGAGGTGTTCCTCAAATTTTGGCAGTATCTCTGAATCTGCAAAAGCAGTCAGTTCCTTTGGGGAGTCTGGTAAGAACAGTTGAACTGGCCGGACGCGTCTGCTGTCTCACTCGTCTGTTAAGTAAAATTAGTGTTCGATCAACGTGAGATCATAGTTAAAGTAACGCACGGAGTGTTATCTGAGTGGCGTTCAGATTTAAATCAATAAAGTTTAGTGTTGCCTAGTGTTTGTGTGTCCAGCGTGTTTTTTTTTCCTCCTCGTCGGAGTAAGGCCCTAAACGACCTGAGCCAGAGTCTCACGCCAACCACTGCTAGCCCGATCACCATCAGCTCCCACCCCGTCCACCTTTTCCCTTCACTTCGCAGCTGTATCCACAGTTGCTGGCGCCCATAGACCATCCAGTCCAAGTCCCGGACCTGATACCCTTTTCATAGTGAAGAGAAGTGGTGAAGTTGGAGAAGCGGTGGAGCCAGGTAAAGCCGACCTAGCTGCAAGCTCCACGACCAACGACGGCAGTGGTGAGAACGACAAAGGAAGGAAGGAAGGAAGGTAAAGAGTAGCGACCCACCGGTGTGGCTAGAGGTTACACGAGGGGGACGGTAAGAAGGACAACACTGAAGGTGGGATAAAATAATAAAAACTCACACTAAATGAAGAACTCGGGATTATGGACATACTACAGTATACCCATAATACGTTTGCAGAGTCCCATGCATCACACAAGGGACCCACGGGGTGGTGGACACTCAGCTTCCTTTAAAGAAAGGCAGTATACAGGGTACGAACCAAATTGGTCCTAAAGTTTTAACAAATTCTACTTTAAACCAAACTTGTAAAGAAACTAATTTTAATAATTTATAAATATTTGGATGTGTTTATGCACGTCGTAGTTGTTAAAAGATCAGATTTTATTCATGGCATTGTGATGATATTGCATGTATATACTCATATTGAGCAAACGTATTGTAATAGTAGTTTCTGCCCGCATTGATTTATCCTTCTGAAGATGGTCTCTAAGACCGAAACATGTCACGGATGAAAGATTAAAAATGAGAAAAAATATTTATCAGGCACACTGGACGCAGTTGACAACCTCTTATAATATTGCTAGTGTGACGGACAGGAATGAACCAAATTAGAGAACAGTTGAATTTGATGGAAGACTATTTTATGCATGATGTTGGCCGTAGCAGATTTTGAGCTCTAAGCTTACTTTGCCTATCTGGATGATGTCACCTGCCTCTGCATACCAGAAAATTCTGTCGTTAGATTTTGCAGTTTTCAATTTTTAAAGTTTCTTTATAGTTGTCTTGAAAATGCAATTAATTCAGTAGATTTTGTTTATATTATTATTCAGCTTCCAGGGAACTTTCGTACATTTAGCCACTTATTAAAAAAGCCTCTTTGTTTGCCACCAGTGTAGCAGAAAGATTGCTTACTTACAAGAGCGCGTGCAGAGATTTGTATAATTTTTCTCACCTGACTGTTAGTTGTCGAGCGCATGACCATTTCTCGTGCGATGTCTGCTAGAACGTTGCTAGATTTGAGTCCCGCTATTCTCGTCTTCTCACTGGACGAGTTCGATCGGCTTCCAGTGCCTTGCGCTGAGGACACGTCGCTAATGGCTGCAGTCGCAAACATGGCTAAACTCAGCCCAATGAATAACAGAAGCGTCCTTTTAACGGTTTTCATAACTGAAACCATAAGAAATGTATTCATATGCAGAATACAGTTGTTACGTTGAATTCAAAAGCTAGGCAAGTCCAGATAAGTTTAGGGCGTGTCAGCGAAAACAGTTATACTTTATGGAGTTTCAGAGAGTAAGAAAATGTACTTAATGCAATAACGTTATAAATCGCTACAACAATTATAAAAAACTGTCCGTGTCTCTGAACAGAACACGTCCTCTTAATTTCATAATTTTTTATATATCTAGACTCAATGTTGCAGCAGGTATACGGAACACCGAACAGAATTACAAATCTAGTATTAAGTAAGAAAAATGTAGATGAACATCAAAATAAGGTTCAAAGTGTGCTCAAAATTTATAAAAAATTGAGTAACAAGACAGAATGTAAAAAGTAACAAGTAGTAAAACAACAATACAGGTAAAAGATTTCAAGAGGGTTGAAGAAACAGCAATGGATAAGTCTCTAGAATCAGCAGTTTGAACATAATAACCGAGTACTTCACGAAATTGAATTTCTTTATTGAAATTGAATTATATATATTGAACCAAATATTTAATAGGAAAACTGAGGTAAGAAAATTTGACGAAAACGCTTCTGTAGGCACATATGTGTAGCATGTTGGGTTAAAATAGACATGTAACTATAGGTCTAATTTCATTGTTTAAATATTGGTGACTGTATTTCCAGCTTCAGATGTGATATGGAAACTAGACCCTTCATAAATTTACTTCCACTTAATCTCATAAAATGTGTATGCATGTGGACATTTAATAGTATTTTATAAGAAATAACTCTTTAAACAGCAATACGTGGAAATACCTACTAAAAACGAATAGAGTATTGAAGCTTTGAACACAGAATACATTATTAAAACAATGTGCCAGATATTTATTTATTTATTTATTTGATACTTCCTAGTACCAATGAAAGAATCGGTCTGTCGTCTCTGGAGATCGTACCTTCATTTCCGTGAGCGAAACAATTAAAACTGGACGCTAACTTTAACCAGTCCGCACCTGGTTTATGTTCCTTTTAGATTTATTTTATTACCCATTCACACTATTGTTTCACAATTTCTATAATGTTTCATTTTCGTATTGATTTTAGTAATGTCTGTCGGCCTATGATAGTAACGTCCTACTTTATAGCTTATTTTAGATTATTTGCATGCGTGACGCCTAATTAATCGGAAAATAAAGGACTATTGGGCCGTATTAGTGCTAGGATTACTGAAGTTAATTTTTACATTTCCACAACTGGAACATGCAGCATCGAAATATTGATATTTGTGCTTCTTGTTTACTGTATATGTTACATACGCAATATTTATTTAATTGTTGCGCGCGTTTTACTAAACAGGATCCCAATCACATACGAGAAGAAGCGAAGTAAAGCAGAAGTATTCAATAGATTCCCTGTGCTGGCTGATCTCATAAGCTGTGTGATTTAGAAGCATGTTATAAGTTATCTGAGACTTCGTGCGTGTCACAGATCCGCGTCAGCTGCTTTGTATGGGAGTCTGGCATTAGTCACGTACAGATGACGAGCTGCAGAACTTGTTTTTATGTTCGGGCGAGGCTGTGGAAGGTCTAGAATGTCACACCTATTTCCTATTATGACTGCGGCATAACATGTTAAGTTTATGCAATATTAATCAATATTTGTATCATGCACGGTCGAGGAAGGTTTTTTAAAACTGGATCTCTTCATATCAAAATTTACACATGAGTTCTCGTATCGAATCTCCATCGATCTGGTATGTAGTACTCCTTCCTATTCTGAAGGTCCCGGTTTGAAATCTTGGCCCTAAAATTGACTATCCCAAGGTTTATCACGGTATTCCTCAAGCTCTCCGAAAAAAAAAGAGGTAGTTCTTAAAATTAGTTCACAAGTCACCGATAATGCTGCCATTCGATGCTGTATTTTCTTCACTACCAACAGCGCCATTAGATAAAGAGTAAGTGAGAGAACAGCGAAATAGAGAAAACTTAATGCTTCTCACTTTGCAGAATAGTAAAGACATGAACTTCTCGCATGATACATAATCTCGCAGAATCAGGGAGTCAGTTCTGAAATGCATCATCCATATATTTTAATTGTCATCATTTCAACGAGTCTTATTGTTCTTTAACATGATTCAACGCTCTTATACAATTACAGAATTTACTTAGTGTCAAATTAGACTTGCAGATTGTTACGGTTAGTGAATTTGTGAGATCCTGACCCTGCATAAACTCCGTAAACTGCCCGCACTTGTATAGCCACTTTATAATCGCACTTTCTTTGTGGGCTGTCAATGTCGTCACGTGTCTTCCGCCATCTTGTTTTGGTCGTCTCTCTCCTCACTCTTTTGGACGCCGTTGGGTTCAGGAATCATAAGCGAGTTGGTTTGGGAACGTGGAATTGGTAACGGGACTGAAATCATGTCGGTGAGCAAAAGAATTTTTTCTTAGAATCTAACGAGACACTTTTCGCCAAGAAGTCACTGGATCACAAATAAGTAATGAAACACTTAACCACATTTATTCACACTTCAGCACTGCTAGGGTACATAATCAGTCCCTTAAGGCCGATATCAATTTCACTTTTATCACGACAACACAGACTTTATAGGTGTAAGAGACGTGGATTTTGTTGTCTAGCTTACACGAAGGTTAGTGGACGACTCATTCAAAACGCAGTTTGAAGTTAAAAAGGGTCTACTTCAAATGACTTAAATCCCCTCGTAATTCAATTTTGATTGGCTTGCCGACTACGGGGTCCACAAAGCTTATTTGCACAGCCAATAGAATTGACATATTTAATTTAAATACAAATTCCAGAACCTTGTAACAGATTCTGAAAGCTTCTGGAAGCTTCCTTAAGCTTGACTGGGGTAACTGCCACACGATATCGCGCTAGTTATTTTGGGATTGTCTCGGGTTACATAAGTCTTCTCTAAGAGTTCCCTGCCAAAAATTCTCAGAACAGCTTTAGCAAGAACTGAGCATACGTCACTCTTAATATAAAATTGATAGTATGGCTCAGGGTAGCAATGTAGTTAAGAGTATGTAATTACTAGTAATATTTATAAACTGCTCTCGGGAGCCACGATCGGTTACTAAACTGAAGAAATCTGATATCATATAAACGGCAGTGGAAAGGGATTTGGACGGTTTTCTTTGAAAGTCATGAGCACAAAGTTGAGGTCTTCTGCTTGTGTGTGTCTGTGTGTGTATGTGTGTAAAATCTTAAACTGCTACTGTCATAGGTTATGCACTGCACTAATTGCATGTGCTTTTAGAGATGTGACAAAATATTTGATAATTTTATTCGGAACATCCAGTGTTGTCAAATAATGGGAACAAATATCACGTGTTTAAGTTAGTTCTGTAATATTTGTGTAGGATTAATTTTCCTATGATGTACAATAAAACTAATGCCGACACAGCGGAGTCAAATACACTTCATTGTGGTTTATATGACCGTCTGGAAATATTTATCAGTTTAACAGTGTGGTATTTTCCATCTTTGAGTTTAAAATAGATCATAAACATATCCTCCATTTTAAAAAACTAACATGTAGGGTTTGAGGTTCTCATAGCGGTAGTTATGAAGAATCCCGTTTCCTGGGACAAAACGCCGTGTAATCACAAAATAGATATCTTACAGTCCAGTGCGACACTCAAGTTCACAACACTTCGGTCTTCACTCGCCTTACATGTTTCGATTCAATAGAATCATCTTCAGAGGCGTACCAGTACGAGCAGGAAACACTGTCACATAAGATTTGACGTTATGCACTAAGGTTATAAATAGTGCTCACTGTATCACAATTTGCACTTTGCAGCCACGTTGACGTGTTGATTTACATAAGATGTTGTTTCGTTAGGCGTATTTTCTGGGTATTCGACTGGAATTTCCCACTGCACGCAATGTGATGTTTACTTTTCTTAAAATAGCTTCCTTATGTATTTAAATTGTGTTAAAATTCTTTTGTGTTTAAGAAGTTAGTTATTATGTTAAAATCGTGAATCAACATTGGGTCATGTTGCTGTTCCTCCGGACGGTAGGAGATGTCGATATTTCTCTGCGTTGTATGTTCTTATTGTTAGTTGTGTAGTATACGTGCGTGCTGTGTCGTATGTGTGTCGCACTGGACTGTAAGATATCTATTTTGTGATTGTTAGTGTGACGAACCAGAATGAGACAAATCAAATTCGCCGTGTAATCCTTTGGAATTCAACATTTGTTCCGGACGAAATTTACTTGCTACCTACTTCATGTTGGTTTGTTGCTTGGCTAATTTTTCTACCATGAAAATAGAGGCGACGTGTTCATCCGAAACGTTGGCTGACATTCAAGGGACTACGCTGCATTATAACGCAGAAGATTTAAATCTTCAGAACTAACACAGCAGCCACAAATTTCCCCATCCGAAACATGCTACAGCCACTAAACTGTTGAGTTCTTAGGAACCTGCTGATAAGTTTTCTGCAGTTTATAAATGGCACAATGTTAATATGGTATATGCCACATATGTTGCTTACTCCATAAATATGAATGTTATTATACTTCAGAACCAATTGCGTAGGAACCGGAATAGCGCAGTCGGTATAGCGATTGACTACGGGCTGGACGACGGAGGAGTCGGAGTTCGAGTCCCTGTAAGGTCAAGAATTTTCTTTTCTCCACGTCGTCCAGACCAGCTCTGTGGTCCACCTGACCTCCAATCCAATGGATACCGGGAGTTCTTTCTCCGGGGAGTGAAACTGACCACTCACATTCAGCTAGTGCCGAGGTCTAGAAAATATGGATATAATCATCCACTCCTCCATTCACGTCCATGACGTAGTTCCTAATTATTTAAGCACAGGGGCAACTGATCTCGTAAGTGGCATAAGAAAAGTATCCAGTAGCACCGGAACATTAGTTCTTCAGCAACCTACCTAATACACTGTACATGTCTGGAAGTCAGAGGTTTGTTTTAATGAGTAATGTTGTTGGGTAAAGACAACAAGTAAACCTCTCCCTGTCACAGACCGTGGAGTTCCATAAAAATGATTTTCTTTTAAATTCTCATAGTGGGGGTGAAGTTCAGTTGGGTCCACTCGGCACGTCGGCCACTGATTTGTCTACTGTACCTGTCCCGGGTGATTATGATGATGGAGAATTTAGTGGAATGAAGATTGGCAGGGGAAACCGAAGTACTCGGAGTAAGTCTGTCCCAGCATCACTTTGTTCACTACAAATCCCACTTTACCAGACCCGGGCTCGAACTCGGGCCGCCGCGGTGACAAGCCAGAACTTGTAAATATATTGATATTTCATTTTCTTCCTTGTTAAAGCTAGAAGATGCACAAAATATGGTACCATAATCACTTTCCTGTATAATATTTTAGTGTGTTATTGTAGCCGTACCACTGAAACCACCAGCTTTATGTATAATCAAGATTTCTTTTTATAATAATTACTCATAGGATGTAGTAAGGAACATTCAAGGGTGACTTAGCCCGATTCTTGGTTTCAAGTATAGGGCCTGCTTTACTGCTACAAAGACCAGGCAGGAAGCACCCCGCAATTTTCCTGGAAATTCAGTTCGAAAGTTGACCGGCGGGATCCTTTGGTAAAGTTACACTTGACAAGTTTTGAACCCAGTAAGTCAAAAGTGGAAAGGCCAGCAACCCACGCTACTGGTATAATTTTTCAAGCAGCTGTCAAAAAAGACATTAGCACTTTAAGGTCCAAAGTCCCAAATTAAAGCTAGGTGATTGGAGCAGTGAGAATTATGGTTAACTCCCTAAATTCGAATTGTTCCAGTCAGCCGAAATTAGGGTAGTAACTTGGAGGCGGAGCTGAAGCTGTGAAGATTTCTTGTTTCAAAGTAGAATGAGTCTGCTAAAGGAGTGTCTGAACAATTCTCCAAGTGTACAGCCGAAAAATTAGTGTCACTGGCAGTTGGGTTATAAGTCAAACTTAAAACAGAATTATGTTTAAGTGTGTTACGGGAATAACCCCTGAATAACTCTGCAAAATTTAATGTGAATCTTACTTTGTCTTATAAGTTTAAGCGAAAGTGTTACTTCACTGTGTTGTGCTAAAAGAAGCAGTCGCTAAATAACTAGCCAGAGATCCGGTCGCAAAAGTTTGAGCGATTCCAAGATGGTTTAAGGGATTAAGGACAAGTACTGTTACGTGTATATCAAGAACTGCTAATTAAACAGAGTGTGGTAGTGCCTAGCCATAAATACTCTTATCTTTCCCGCTGACGCGAGGCCTGTATGCACCCTGAGACAGAATCTCATCGCTCTAGTGAAAATGCAGTACCTATCGCCTGTAATTTCCAGTTCATCCCCCCCCCCCTTTTCCTGAAAAGTAAGCCTGTATAGTAAGCTTACTGGAGCCCAGCATTCAGGTAACCCATAACCCGCAAACAATTATCCGCAACAACAAAAAAGGGAAGCAGAACTGGATAAGAAGGACGCAGCAGCAACCTGCAAACACGGACTACCAGCAGGTGAGAGGGAACGGCTAGAGGAGCAGCTGCAACCAGCAACCAAGGGGCCAAAATGACGGTAAGAGAATGAAGTTGGCAACAACGTGGAAGTAAACGGTTACATTATATTCTACAAGCACCATAATTTTAAGATCAAGCATCCGTATGGAGAAACTACGTATGTGGTCGTTTACCAAGGAGATATCCTTCATTTATGAAGAAATATATTTGCCTATGAAACCATAACGACAGAAATGAATTATTTTGTACGATATTTAAATGTACCTGTACTCTTTCAAGGTCACGTAAACCACAGAACTTTTCTTCTTAGTCACAAATATCGTCCCTCCTTATCGACTTTAAACTTCACGATAAGCTTGCTGGGGGCTGGAATCTCTTCCTATATATACCAGACCTTGTGTTCTCTAATGTTATTACCAGCGCTTGGGCCATAATATGATGCTCTCTCCTCCCTGTCCATTAACCCCCCCTTTCCTTATTTTCTCTCAAAGACAATATTACTTCACTCCCTCCTTAAATTTCTGAAGAGATAAAATAATGACGGACACATCTCGTTGAGCACGAATGTATGCTCTACGTTTTCTGTCATTGTGTTTAAATATGTCTATTTGCGTTATTATGAGATGATGGTGTTTTCGCTTGCACGTTGTCATGGATTCTGGATACGGTAACAATGAGTCCCACGTAACGCGTAAAATGCGACAAGGGACAATACATAATTGTGATGCCGATCTCGAGACAATTTTTATCGTGTCATATTGTCTTGTATACAGTCAGTTGTTTTACTTAAATTCCTCGTTATTGTTTTAAGCGCATGTGATTGTGTTAGACTGCAAAATAATCACATTACTTTTCTCTAAACTTACGAATATTTCGAGGAATATTCCTCAACAATAAATTGGACACTTTCTTTAAGAGAAACAGTAGTAACAGAGGCAATACGAATATTTATAATGAAAGAGAAAGTGTCACCTGACAGTAATTTCCGGTGCGTTAAATCCGCACATGTGTCCTAAAGATATCCATGACGTGTATGATAATGTATTACACGAGGTAGGTTCGAGCGACTTTGCCCAGTAAATGACGCATTTCTCTATATTTAGATTCATTCCCTGAAATCGCAACGCTTAAATATGGTTTCTACAGTTAGAGATAAGATCGTCTCCTGTTCAATCCTAGTGCTAAAAAAACCGTGGCCTGTAGTCAGCAAGTGAACTATACCGACCGAGCGACCGCCGCTTGTCGGTGAAGTTAGTGCCGACTTTTACAGATAGAGGGTGTCACGTGGTCAGCACAACGGTTCCCCACGGCCGTTAATCTCAGATTTCTAGACTGGAGCCGTTATTTCCTTGAAATAGCTCCTCAGCTATCCTCACGAGGCTGAATGGACCCCGTTCCAGACCCACTAATTCCCAGAAAATCTGATAGCGCCGGGAATCGAACCCGGACCTCTGGATTTGTAGCCAGGAACTCACTATACGGCGTTATATTGCAGAAGATATAACTCTTTAGGACCGTTGATTTTCTCAGTTATCAATGTCTTTATGCCTAATGGTTGAAATTGACAATGTAACTTCAGAATAAGTTTAACATTTGTGAACATCATTGAAACAATATCTTTGAATCTGTGAAAATTAGGGAATATTTTACGTGAGTTTAAAGTTTCTATCAGATTAATTAGTGGCTTATAAGCTGTTTAACCCGATATCACAAATTACAATCTCCGTTAATTATAAAAAGAAATAACGCATTTAGAAGGCTGTGGGAGGAAGCTTCAATGGCCTTGTTTTTCCGGCATGTGTTGGGAAACACGAATGATCTCAGTAGATGATATCAACCATGATCCGAAATGCCTGCCCCCATAATACCGTCACCTGTATTAGTGACGTATAGACGCTGTCTTGAATTGGACGACTGGATTTATTGATACTTTATTCACACAACTCGAGACTACAGGAAATTACGTACAAAATCTATCATTATTCTACACACTATACAGTACACCGTTGCAAAAGCACTAGGTTTCTCAGCATTCACTAGTCGTGTCCTGGCAACGGATTTCATAACACACACTATAACACATCACATATGAATTATTCTTTGTACGCCTAATTCATTTTTTGCCATTTCTTCTCAGACACTTCCGACTGACATCTCCAGAACTCGATCCAGTTCTTGGCAACAATTAACTATGCTGCTCTTGTCAGCTATTGAACTTTTCTTTATAACCAATTTGCGCTGACTACGTAGAAAACACAATCTTTATTGTTAAGGGGGCGTGTTTACTGATACGTTTGCTAGCAATGGACGTAGGATTGTTGAGCGCGTTGAATCCAAAGGGAATGTGTTTACCGAGTCGTTGTCTAGAAATGGGTCTACACGTCACAGTACAGGTCATAAGAATTTCTCGTAGTGTTTCAGCAGTTTCTAACCAAACTTGTGAATCTGTAAGCTTCTGTTTCTGTAATGAATGCTGATTTGCCTCAAGAAAAGGCGATACATGGCAAACTTTTATTTCAACCTAAGGGACCACAGCATTAGACAAACTCCTCAAAATACTGTGTAATTACATCAAGATTCTTGCTCGGGGGTTTCCATTGTTGAGCTTTAACATTCTTCCTGCTAAAATTATAGTAATTACTGTGTATTGTTTTTCTGGGAGACCTAGGCACCGATGCGAGAATTCTGTCAAAATGGATCTTGAAGAAATAGACTGTGAGGATGTGTACTGGTTCATCTGGCTCAGGATAGATGAATATTGTAATAAACCTTCAGGTTCCATAAGAGGCGGAAAATTTCTTCACTAGCCGAGGGACTTTCATCTTCAAGGAACAATTTATGGAGCAGAGTTACGTTTTTATTGGAATGCGCCAGAAACAACATGTAGGTCTATTTCAGCAATCCTGCAAATATTTTAAGCATATGTTCACAATCTGAAATTTGATATCACTAAGAAATTATTTAATTTTGTTTTATGCTTCTTTGCATTGAACTGTACCTAACAACCATGTCATGATCCTGGTCAACGAATATGTTTGCCTTGCATGTGCTATCGTATGAAGCAGTACATGTACGTCATAAGGGTAAATTATCTCAGAAAACTCAGCTTAATTTTATGTTTTTCTTTACATTATTCCATTTCTGAACCATGAAATTGTGCACATAATGCCTGGGAATTAAGATCCTGAAAGCGAAATCTTGAATTCGACGACTTGAAATTATCATACTTATAGCTAATTTCAAGTACAATTCAACATTTTCACTATGTTTAAGGCTGTGACCATGGAGTTAGTATGTGAACCGGGTCGATAGATTGATTCTAATCTTTAGTTTAGTGATGTTGTTTTTGTACCTTACCATTTTTGTCAAAATAATTATGAAGCTCTGCTGTGATACTATAAATCTGAGATATTTTGACAACCGTTCGTGGCGCGCACTTATTCTAGGGCGTCTTAATGGCTCGGGATCGGTCATGGTAGTATAGGACATGTACGGTCTTCGCTCACTCGGAAGCCGGGATCATGGTTTCGAATCCCACAAAAGGCATGGATGTTTGGTATGTGTATGTGCTTATTGCGTGTTTGTGTTGTCCTGTGTTTAGGTAAAGGCCTTGCGACGAGATGATTACACGTCCAAGGAGTCCTACCGTCTGCAAAATAATCAAAATGAAAGACAAACTCAATACTGTAGGCTTCAAGAGGAACGAATTAAGTAAATAAGTTTCAATGACTCAGAAATCAGACATGCGATTCTATAGAAAGAACTTCATTTAGGGGCAGCCGCACACCAACTGCGTCAAGACAAGCATCAGAACATAAGACAAAAGACACAGTCTTTCTTCATTCGCGATTCGTTAGTATGAAGCTGAAGTCAGCATCATGAGAGACCGGTGTGCGGCGGTTTTCATAATTTCAGTCGTTTCAACTGTGCTCCTTTCTTTGCGTCATGTCGCAGACATCGCGTCTTGAGTGTTACATGTCTTGAGACGCATGCCGGTGTGCGGCCTACCTAAGTCAACGAGTCGTTGAGACGCGTCTCAACACAAACGCTTGTCAACGGTCAAGTAAACTTCATGGAGTAGAGAGAACCCTTCCTGAGAAGCTGATAGTCGTTCAGATATTCATCAATTTCCAGTATTTCGAGGAACCTGAATTTCCAATATTCTGCTCACAAGAGTTCGCCATTGGATCTTGTTCAGAATGAAATTAATTGCCTCCTATCACTTGTAGTTGTATTTTCCTTCCAAGCTTTCAGATGGAACTCTGTATATGCTTCTGATCTCAACCGGACCTGTATAAAATCACAGCTGTACAATTTCAACCTTTAGCTGAACACTGGATGCAGCTGCAATTCCACATGATGCTTTTGTGCTACGAATTTATGTCCAGGACCTCATCCTTTTGGTTAGTTAGATCTGGAATCTCCCTTAGAATTGTAATTCATTTTAGTTGTGCACAATGGAACGGGTCAGACCGTGATTCTACTATGAGGCACAGTTCATGTTAGTTATTAAAGCAACAGCCCTCTTTTGGGCCCACCCGAGCACCTGAAGCTCTTATGCTGGGTGTGCAACTGACCGCTCACCTTATTTAGAAGAATTTCAGCATGCGTGGGGTAATAAATCGGTTCCATCGAACATCTGGCTTAGGTCTTATGCACACGGACAAATCCATGCTCATCTTGGTCTAACTTGTCCTAACTTTTCTCGATTTTTAATTTTCGGGAGGCAAGTTTACATAATGTGATTCTCCAAAGGTTCGTGACTTTTGTTGGGTGGGGGGTAGGCATTGTCTATCGTTTTGGCCATACTCGTGTGTTTCATGCACATGACGTTCTGGAAGTGGGCCCTATTTACACATTCTGATAATGAGTTTGTCAATAAACTGTCGAACTGGAATCACGGATGGTACGCTAATTACCAGACAAATACGGGGCTCTGGTTTACACATACAGTACTTCCTGTCTCTGGTACGCACTTCTCGCTAGTCTTGGTTGGCTGATGACGTTTCTTGTTATTCTCCTGGATACCGATACGTTTAGTTTCACAGTGATCCTGCCTTCATAAGAAAGAGATCTGACTCTTAGGACATAACGCTGTGTACTTCAACGGACTTTCGGAGGAGAATATTGCCTCCGTCTTCATGTTCGAAATGTAGTCAAGGCAGGCTAGTTTTTTAGTTGTCTTATTCTTCGACCTGAAGAGAGTAGAGAAATGTCCCACTGAAACCTCGGTTCACTTCCACCGGGATACGGGGCATTATATCCCAAAATGAATAGTCTCTTCAGAATCACAGCTGTGAGACCGTCAAATCCTGTGTCGTGTTTTCTTGTTTGTGGTTGATTTCTGCTTTATGCAGTTACATCCTGTGGTCCTAGGTTCAGTACTCTTCTGCTATTTTATACTTCGATTTCCCCCCCCCCCCGTTCATGTGCTCCGATTTTGTTCGGTGATTCAGGTTTGATGTGGTCTTGGTTCCCTGTATTCTAACCGCCCCATGTCCTGGCTTATTTGTTTGTGAGGCAGGCACTTAGCTCACTTTGGCTAAGAGACCGTGGTTCCTACCTCAAAGGTCATAATTTGTGCCACATCAGTAAGTTAATCAGGTGTAATAAGGGGGGGAATGAATACGATAAATGATAATCAATATACATGGACGAAGGTTAACTTTTCCAGTTTTCTCGCTAACAAACAGGCCTCTCTCTTGTGCTACCTAAGCAATTAAGTGAATAACCTGATATTTGACTAAGTGCAGACCATTCACTGAGCGGAAGCAATATAGATCCTTTTCAGTGCATTAATTTACCATTAAAATATGCACTCATATTTCTGTAATGCTTCGTTGAGAAATTTTCTTATATCTTTTTATTTGGTACATGGGCTGCAGCGTAGTTCTTTCAGGCACTGTGTTACAAGCCGGAATGTCGCGGGTTCGAGTCTTGATGAGGTCACTGAATTTTTCAATTGACCCAATCCTTCCATCCGCACTGTAATGCCGTGGTGCAGGGGGGTGTGGAGTCAGCCTCCTCTGCTACCACTGTACCGCCGCAAGTAGGGGGGGCGTGGAGTTATCCCTCCTCGCCTGGTTATGTCGTAATCTGGTACCACTGGTAACGTCGTGCCGTCGGGGGTGTGCAGGTATCCCTCCTTGCCTCCACCGTCACTTGCTCTGTAAGGAGTTATCACAATCATCCTAGCTCACCCTTAGCTAGGATTCTCCTGTTCGGGGTTTCCTTCTCGGTAAAAGCTGCCACCATCTTTTATCTGTCCTTTCGATTGTGGGCACCACTCCCTGGCAGATAGTCATAGCTCCTGGACCACTCCTCCCATAGTTTACAGGTAGCGACTTAATACTTTATTAATACACTTTATCATTATTATCTTAAGGGGCGTTGGTATCTAGGCTACTTAACTCTGCCGGTGTGGCAGGTACCTATCCCGGTTTGTCTTTCTTTGTCTTCGGCTGCCACTGCTCCTGTGTCAGTTCAACCCTCGCTTTGGTCAGGATTCTCGGGATCGGATGTGGGAAAGTTGATTATAGATAAGAATCACAACCCCGGTACATCCTATCCTATCTATCTACACTGTTGTATTTACATAATTTACAAATTTACATTGTCACAAAGACTGACCTTCAGTCAGGACTCCATAGAGTCTTTACTACTCGTTCTGCTTCTTTAAGTTCTCCCCCTTCAGGGGTGGAGGCCTGGAGCCTCTCTCTCTCTCTCGGACTCATCTAATGGGCCATGCAAGCCCTCCTCGTGTAACATAAATCTTTTAGTTGTACATTTCTTACTACGTCTTATATACAATTCTACTATCTTTCATAAAGTTCCCTCGAAACGTGATCTACCCTTAAATATCTATATTAAATTCCCACATACTATAGTTACCACTACACCCTATGTGTAACCTTGACACCGACATATAAGTCACTTATTGCCTGACTAATATCCTAGGCTTTTACTTTATCCTAGTATCCTACCCTAAGGGCTCACTGAGTACACTGGAGTTTGCACATTGAAACTAACTCAACAACACAGTTATCACCAATACTATTAAACAACGATATTATCAATCAGCATGGCTATTATGCGTAAATAAACTTACGTGAAGTACAAGATGCCGGCCCACTACCTCCGCTGGTCGTACCCATGTTGAAGAGAGCCTTCGGCTGACAACCGAATATTCTGTGATAGAACGTGTTCCAAATCCCCCGAAATTCCCTAATTTATGGTTTTATTTCGCTGATTCAGCGTTGACGACAGAGGGTAGGCGGCTCCCCCTCAGTGTCCTCAATCCTCATAATAACCTCCTCATTGGCTCTCATGGGTGGTTGTGGGCGGACCCCTTGCGTCTTATTGCTGTGTATGCGGTCTCTTATGATGATTCTAGTGACCGAGTGAGGCAAGCTTCTGGCTTTGTGAGTACACAGAGACTTGCTGAGTATCCACATTCTTAACCTAATTGCCAGTCCTGGTGTTTACATATTACTGTAATGACTGCGAAAAGCTTTTCGCAAGTCTCTAACTTTTGGGTAATACCATACCCTCTTCAATCTCAAATTTTGGCCATAACACGCACTATGGCCCTGGATTGGACTCAGCTTCTAACAGAAATGAGTACCAGGAAGCTTCCTGGGGTAAAGGGCGGCCGGCTCATAAGTCTAACAACCTCACCGCCATCTGTGAGCCGATTGTCTAGAGCAGTGTTTCCCAACATTTTTGATGCCGCGGAACCCCTGTACCGAATGTTAAGTCACCGCGGCCCCCATAAAACCCAAAATGGGAATTTTTTACATTTTACATATCATAAAAGTGAAGCAGTAACTTACAATTTTACAACACTAAATGTGTCATTTATGACAAAATGCTGTTATAAATGGAGCTTATTCGGAAGATTACGAACATATCAATTAGGCCTAATATTATGAATTTAACACTCACCTAATGTGATGGCTGGTGCTGTTTTTCGGACGTCAACTTTCGCATGTCAGGATCAAAACTGGATAATTTCAGACGTAGATCTGGCTCCACGTTAAGTCTGTTCATATATCTATTTTTCATGTATACAACATGAGAAAATGTTGTCTCGTACAGATATGTAGCGGAAAATGGCAACAGATGTCTTACAGCCCTTTTGGAAATTTCAGGGTAAACAGACTTAGCTTGGAACCAAAACTCCAATAACGGTTAACGAAGGAAACAGCATTTTAAAGGTTTGAATCGCCGGACAGCTAGATAAGTCGCTCTCCCTCTGCAGAAGGAAGTTCAAAGTCAGAGTCTAGAAAGCGATTTTTCATCCAGTCCTTATTTTCAGGACAGCGCGGGAAATACAGACGAAGTTGAGACTCCAATGACCTCATATGTTCAATCATACTTTCAGCAACATCACTAGAAAGGGGTTGCTCAATGAAATCACTTAGCGTGTGAAAGGAATCGTATTTTCCTTTCTCGATACGGTTGCACCACAAATTCAACTTCTTGATTGTTGCCTCTATCTTGTCCTGCACAGAAAACACGGCGATTGATGTACCTTGAAGGCTCGAGTTAATCACTTTTAAGAGTTGTGTTTAAAAATGTTGTATCTTGCTCAATTTTTGTGATAAATGGATGGTATTAACTTTGTTTATATCAGCAAAGAACATAGTGTCGCATATTATAAAGGAAGATTTGAAATTTTTAATTCAAAATGTTATATTCTATTTTCAATTTTTTGTTTTAATTTTGATGCGTACTGCAATAATGGGTTCCCAGTTCTTCACAGAGTTTTTCTGCATTATAAATTCATTTCTGTTTGTAACACTTGAATTTTAGCAGTCCCTGGTGTCATGAAACAGATGGAAGCAATAAAATCATTTGGTCTTCTGCTAGCACTGCTTACACCCTTCGGATTTTCGAATCTTTTGACAGAAGGACAGAAGAATGAAAGCATGGCTATTCAAGAGAAAACTAGAGGGGTCCCTTCTTCAGAGCTAAGACCTTCCGTTAGAGCTGCAAATTTTATTGCCCCTTCTATATGAATGAGCAGACAGCTGCATCGTGGCTAAGATACAGAGTGCGATCTGTTTTCTGTGCGTTCGTAGTGTAATCGAATACTCTAGTATAATTTCAGCCTATATATACATCAAGTAGGTAACAACAAAAAAGGTATGTACATCAAATTTTACAATATATTTTTAACATACCTATCTGCAGAATCTGCAATAAAATTACTGGATCGTGGATAAGTTTTGGCATAACTCATATGTATATTTTTATTTGCTGTTGTTCATTTAGGTATCAATTTAATTCCTCTATTAGGGTTATACTCAAGTCTGTCTGGTAATTACTACATTTAAAAATAAAGAGTTTGGACTGTGCATGTGCTTCCACTAGTGGCGTGTGCGCGCGCTTCCACTAGCGGAGTTTAAATGCCTGACTGGCACAAACGGGGCACTTTGGCCATGACGATCTTACTCATGACTGGCACAAACGGGGCACTTCGGCACTTAAAAGTTAAGAGTATTCAAGATGTTAAAAATGTCCGCAAGAGAGGAGATCCATGCGAAATCATTTAACTAGTGTGTTAACTGAAATTAAAGTTTATGAGGAACAACCTTACTTCGTCACGAAGCTCAAACAATCCCGTCAAAACCTTACCCCGGGACAGCCATCGGATTTCTGAGTGCAATAATAAGTGTTCGTGATCATTTCCCATTTCATTACAAAGTGCTGACAATAACCGGTTGTGAAGACGTCGGGCTTTAATAAAATTGACAAATTTTACTGCCTCATCTAGAACGGTTTTCATTTTGGAGGGCGTACGGCGTGCAGCTAGTACTTCGCGGTGTATGCAACAATGTCTCCATTTAACAATAGGTGGGAATTTCTGGATACGTGCGACCAAAGCTTTATGTATTCCCGAGCTTGCCTAAGCACCACCTGTGCTGATACCTACACATTTTTTCCTATTGAACTGTATTTGTAGTTATGAGTCATTGACAACTTTGAAAAGGACTTCAGAAGTTGTATTAAGGGGTAATGATTAGCAGAACAAAAAATCTTCACAAACTTTATTTTCGTGTTCATATCGCACCAAAGCTACCAAATTAGCATTATTTGAAATATCGTGGCTTTCATCCAACTGCAACGCAAAATATTCACTATGACGTAACCGTTCTAGCAAAATAGCTATGACCGCCCCACGCGTTGGGCGTCACTTACTCTCCTCTGTAACCGCTCTCTCTGTAGTGCCCTTTACTTTGGGCGCCATTGCCTCCTATGACCGCCCCACGAGTGCTTTAAGGCCCTTTGCGTTGGGTGTCACTCACTCTTCTTGTTGTCGCCGTCCCCCTTTACCTTCCTGTTCCTTCACCTGGCTTCCACCTGCAGCGGCTGTTGCTGATGCTCCTTTGCCAAAGGAACACAGGTGAATTTTCTTTACCCCAGAAGGTAGAGATGAGACTATCTCAGGATCTTTTGTACGGGCCTCGCTCAGACAGGGAGGCAGAAGCATCTAATGATACACTTGCGCTTTGCATGTGAGTATAATTTATTCTTTGTGAAGAAAGTGTAAAACAAAACACAGTTCACATACACAATTCACCAAATGCTGACACTTACAACTGTTCCTAGCTTGACCACCACTTTCTTTGAAGGCTATTTGATGCCTGTTTGATGAGTTTTTGAAGACTGTGACTACTCGAAGACTGTTTGAAGACTCTCTCTCTGAAGAGATGTGACCCTCTCCAGTTTTCGCGAAATTCCCAAGTCACACCCTCGACTTTTTAGGATTGGTCAGATTTGAAATAAGGGAGTTGACTCTGAATCCGCTACTTCCAATCATTTTTACTCTAGAGGCAAATTTTTTCTTTAATGACCTAACGTAACTTTTGAAAGGTAATGATGTATGCTGGCCATAGCGTCCCCTCCTGGCACGCCTTCGTGTGACTTAAGACTAGCAGAAACTGTCAAGAGTCAAATTTCCAAAGTGAGTCGCCGAGCGACTCTGGAACCAAAATTCCAAGAAATGCTGAACTAAATCACCAGGGGGCCATCTGGAGTTTTTGTGTGTGTGGTCCATCTGTGAAACAGGCAGCTTCGTGTGTGCAAGAGGTGAGCTATGTCACACTCTGCGTACACACTCTGCCTAATTATTATAAAATATTGAGAATAACTCTCAATAAAATACCATTTAGGCTTGTGGGTGGTTATATAGCTTTCACATTTTGAACCATATGGTCGATTCTTCTTTTCACAGTATTGTCAGATAACGATATTAGACGCACCTCGTTGACATGTTTTTCACTAAACAAGTTCTTTGTTATCGTTTTTTGTCGCAAGCAAAATTAAGTCTTCCCCGATTGTATGGCGTTGTCCATTTCTAGCGATCAAAAGGGCGACTTCGTAAGAGGCAAGAACAGCCTTTTCATTTTTCGTTCCACATACAATGTCATTAACTATATTTTGTGAACCACGAAGTTCAAGTTTTTTATTTTGAAAATATTCTATTGGCTTATTAACTGATACACCATATTTCGTTTCAATGTGGCGTCTCAAATTCGAAGGTTTCATAGATTCATTCGACAACACTTCGCAACAAAGAACACAATGTGGTCTGTCTTCGCCGTCTTTATTCAGAACGAAAAATCCCATTTGCAAATAGGATTGACAATATTTTTTTAGGGAAGGAACTTTATCTGCACTAGTACTCTTTCCGGCAAAACTAGATCCACTCAGATTATCGTCTCTCTTACGTTTCAACGATCCACACTTTAACCACCGATCCATACCTAAATAAGATCGTGAACGAACTGAAAATCAGAAGTTTCATTGTGAACTCATTTATTTGAACAAGAGCAGAAAGTCTGAATATTAAATCGAGAAAATCTCACTTGTGTAATATTATAAAAATTCACTGCACAAAAACTAAAGACACACAGGTAGTTCACTCTGCCACTGAAATGAATCAGAAACGTGGTCAATGGACCCAGCTTTATTCCCAACCAAAGAGGGATGGATTTGGTGGGGAGGGGGAGACTGGTCAGACAGCAGGTAAGGAGGACAACAGCCCACCCTGAAACACAGGTCTGAGAAGCAATGGGCCGACCGAAAGAAAATGTCCTTGGAAAAAGCTAAACAAACCGTTGGTTATTCACTTCTGCTTTACAAAGGGAAAGTACCGTTAAGGTACCAAGAGTCCCGTTAAATTTTACTTCAACCATGGGCCTCAAGAGCCAGAGATATACTTTGCAAATATCCAAGGTGTGAGGAACATGATAAGATAAACTTTTATGAAAATAAACTTTCCCGCAGACCCCTTTTGAATTACTGGCAGACCCCCTGGGGTCCGCGGACCACAGGTTGGCAACCACTGGTCTAGAAAAAATGTAGGAACCTCGACGACTTACAACCGTATGGGCCTCCGAGGCCTGTTACAGGGATAGCTTTATCTTTAAATTTTTATATCAATGTCAGTGTTTTGTGCAGATGAAGTTCATGACTCGATTCGAGTAGAGTTGTCCAAGTAATGAATTTCTATTCAATTTATGGGTTTAAATGTCCTTACATTCGTTAGCCTAGATCCACCCTCACAACTGATGCCCGAAATATCACACAACAAAAAGAATTCATAAAAGTCAATGCACAATGCAAATCTGTTAATGAAGACGTACGAAGTTTGAATATTGAAGGGAAGTCCACCAACAATCCACAAGCTATCGCAAGTGCATTTAATGAATATTTCCTTTCATTAGCTGAGAAAACATATTCCAATAATAATAATAATAATAATAATACATACTATTATCTTTCTCGTGCCTTTAACAATTCATTTCCAA
>NW_019732862.1:622997-675538 GCF_002891405.2 Cryptotermes secundus | reverse complement strand
TAATGCATTTTCAAACTGGGGAATTATAAAGCACGGTGTTCCACAAGGATCAATTTTAGGTCCCTTACTTTTTCTTCTCTACATAAATGATCTATCTAAAACCATCAACAATAAATCTAAACCAATTCTATATGCAGATGACACTAGTATAATATTTAAGAACTCTAAATTTGACAACTTTAAAAATGACATAAATATTGTATTTGAAGCCTTAAACCGATGGTTCGAAGCCAATTTACTCTCATTAAATTTTGATAAAACCCATTACATATCATTCACAACTAAAAACAACCACCAAATTGATCTGGACATCAGTTATGCCAACAAATTAATCTGTAAAGTACTTGATACAAATTTCCTTGGAATACATGTAGACAGTACACTGTCTTGGAAAATACATATTGAACAAATTATATCTAAATTAAATACAGCTTGCTATGCGATGAGATCAATTAAGCCTTTTATGTCACAGGAAACACTGAAGATGGTTTACCATGCCTACTTTCATTCTATTATGAACTATGGATTAATATTTCAAATACCCGGCGGAGGTCGTCGAATTTTTAAGGGCGGAAAATTTCAGGGAACAAGTCCTCCGGGAGGGACTTCAAGCCGTGGGTCCCGTGTCGTAGCTTTACGGCACGTAAAAGAACCTCATACCTCCAAAGGAGGTTACTGAGCAAAATTGTGGACGTTTGCCGCCCAACAGCAGTCACTAATACCTCCGGTAGATGGGGAAGCATTATAGATACTTCTCAGCCAGTAGAGCCGGCCTCGCTGGCTGGGCGGGACTGATGGTAAGCACCAATACCGGTAGGATGTAGAGGCTGGTAGAAATCATAGAGGGAAGCACAATGGACCACTACAGGTCTAAGTGAATGGGAAAACCCACCCTCTCTAATAACTAACTAACTAACTAACCGTGGTGTTCCCTGTTACGTCACATTGGGAAGTGCTGTTACGTCACCGCGAAGGAGGGGTCTTTACGGAGCGTGGCGTAATGATAGAAGGAGTGGGGGTATGTGACGTCACTCGCGAGGCCGCAGTGTTCACGTGACCCCTACTTCCTTCTGCGCCATCCACGTCACACTGCTCCCTTCTAAAAGTTGTTCGTCCCGAAGAGCCTATCGGTACACCCCGTTCCTTTTCTTCCCGCTGTCCCTTCTCCAACTGCTACATCTTCCCATTCTTGTGGTTTCTCGTCTCCAGCGGCTCCATGACAGGGCGCGAGCAGGTCCAGGTTTGCTACCAACATTCTTGACATAGGGTTCTTCTGGATTCTGTATACCACATCATTTATCCGGGTTACTACTTTGTATGGGCCTTCCAATGAGGATTGAGTTTTGGTGATTTCCCTTTCCTGCGGGCTGGGCGATAAAGTCAAACTCTGTTGCCCTCGTGGTAACCTGCGGAGTTGGCTAGTTTATCGTACCGAGCTTTCATCCGGTCACTGGCCAGCTTCAGGTGTTGTCGGGCATAATTGTGGATGTCGTGTAGATGATCCACCAAGTCTGCTATATAATCGGTTGTGTGTAGTTCCTTGTCTGAGGGTACCCCAAAAAGCAGGTCACAGGGCAGTCGGAGTTCTCGTCCGAACACTAGGCTAGCAGGGGTCAAGCCCATAGTGTCATGAGTGGATGCCCTGTAAGCTAAGAGAAAGAGGTGTAACCTCTCATCCCAGTCCCTCTGGTGGCATGCGAAGACCTTCCGCATGTGCTCCTCGATGATCTTAATATAGCGTTCCACCATACCCTCCATGGGTGCAAGGGCGTAGTGAGCGTTTTGCTCACTCCCAGGAGTTGCAAAATTTCTTGTTGCAGATGAGACTCGAAATTACGGCCTTGGTTATTGTGCAACTCCCGAGGTATGACGAAGCGGCAGAAGAAGTTGGCAACCAGTACTTCTGCTATTGTGGACGCCTCCTGATTGGGAATAGCGTACACTTCCGGCCACTTGGTAAAGTAGTCCATGGCGATCAGCAGGTATCGGTTGCCTTGGTCGCTTCGTTGAGAAAGCCCTGCGATATCAATGGCTATTCTCTCGAAGGGAGCCCCGACATTATACTGGTGCATTTGCCCACGATATCTGGTCCGCGGTTCCCGACTGGCTGCACATGTGTCGCACTGTCGACACCATTTCTCAATATCGGCTCTTACTTGGAGCCAGTAGAATGTACAATTAAGAATTTAACCGGAGTGACGCGCGTCCGTAAAATTCAAAGGTACAACCAGAGTCCTCTAGGAAAAGATCTCTGCAGCAACAAGCTTCTCAGCCCCTGAGTTCTGAACAAAATCTGCCTCATTCAAACATGTCTTATTGTCCAAGTTAATAAACTATGAGGTCTATATTTCACAATCAGATGAATTTTATATGCGATATTAGCCCTTAAACCCCCACGACACTTTTGACAGTTTCTTGGCGTATAATAAGCTTAGCGTGGGTATCGGGCCAACCTAATATTGTATTTTGTGTTTCAGTATCTTAGCAGCTGACAGTGTGAAATAAACTGAATTGAAACGATACATTCAGAGATTAAAACCAAGCCCGAAGAATACTTCCGTAAAGAACTGGAAGGAATTTGCATCCAGCAAAAGAGTTTTGTTAATCCATCTCCTGTATCATCCGAAACCCTGTTAAATGGTCTATTATGTGTCGTATTAGAGATTACAGAAATTGTGATACTCCCTGATGCGATAGACAGGGGTGCAAACAATTTTGGGTGGAGAATGTGCTCAGCAGCTTCTTAATAGACTGCTATCCAATGACACGGTCTCTCGACGGATTGCTGATATACCTGAATACATTGAAGAACAGCTGATTGATAAATTAAGAAAAAAACGGGTTTCAGTGCAGACTGACGAAGTGACTGCCTGTAATGTAACTGGTCACTTGATAGCTTACGAGAGATATGTTGAATTTACAACAATTAATGGAGACGTGTTTTTCTGCAAGCCCGTAAAAAGAAGAACAACAGCAAAAGAACTTCAAAATTGATCATTATTTTATGAAAGAAAAAGGCATAAAATGATCACACTGTGTTGCAATATGCAGGGAAGCAGGTCGCGTAATGAGAAGGAAATGGAAGGAAGACTGCAACGAGGCTAGAAGATATGTGGGCGCACTGTATGCTGCGTCCTAAAGGAATTATGCCCAGAGCTGAGTGAAGTGATAGATACAGTGGTCAAATCTGTAAAGCACGTGAAGACTCATCATTTGGAAAACAGATATTTTGCAGAAATATATGAGGAAATGGGGACATAGTATCGGTGACCCTTGTTTCACTGTAATGCTCGTTGACTGTCAAGAGAAGAGTTGTGGCTAGTGTTTACAGTTTGCGAGAAGTATCATCACTCTTCTTAGAAGAGGGAGATATAGTAAATGCTGAACGTTTTCGTACTGAATATTTTATTTCTAAGTTAGCGTGTTTTATTGGCCAGTCCTGTCCTTTCCTGCTGACCAGAACATCGAGAAGGGAAATCGCACTGTATTTCCATGGTGAAGTGGATGGAAAGGCTTAAACTACTGAGGTGGCTGAGGAGTTCCTGTAACTGCTCTGGACTATATGACCAGACCAAATACCGGAGCCACAGTGTTGGTCTGTGTTGTTC
Organism: Cryptotermes secundus; assembly: GCF_002891405.2. Lineage (NCBI taxonomy): Eukaryota > Metazoa > Arthropoda > Insecta > Blattodea > Kalotermitidae > Cryptotermes > Cryptotermes secundus. The sequence goes on along the minus strand of NW_019732862.1, from coordinate 671,930 downwards.
CGAGTCAAGAAGCAGTTTCTCAAAATGCTCCGTGTAGATGCTACTAAAGATAGGTGACAGAGAGCTTCCCACAGCTCTGGCTTTTTCTATATATATATAGACACACACAGTGTGTCCAGGTTCTGTTAGGACTCTGTTCATAAAAAATACAACTGAATTATTTTTAAAATTTCACTGATTTTATTCGAAATAGTCTCCTTCTGAATCAATACATAGCTGGAATATTTTTGAAAAGTTTTCGATAACAATCACTTTACACCTTTTGTGGAATCGCATTTAAAACTGCGATATATTCCCTTTGGCTGTCCTGGATGGTGTCGTGATGGTCTCCTTTCATCGCCAACTTCCATCCACGTCACACTGCTCCCTTCTAAAGTTTCTTCGTCCCGAACAGCCTAACGGTATACCCTCATTCGTTTTTTTTCCGTTGTCCCTTCTTCAACCGCTACGTCCGCTCCTTCTCTAAGACCAGCTCGCCTCGTGCGGTTTCCTGCTAACTTTTCGGCGTCTTCTACGGAGACCTCTTCTTCTTGTGCCGCATCAGGTTTCTTGTCCACTGAGGTCGGCTTTTCTTCTTCTTGACGTGCCACCATTTTTTCCAATCTTGCCAGGAAATCTTCTTGGGCGGCCAGCAGGCGTTCCAACATTTCTTCAATTTTCATCATGTGGCAGTGTAATTCGTTGTAACTTGTGGCGAGTTCAAGTTTGTAAAGAATTCTGACACCAAATTGTCACGTGTTGGGTATATAACGCGACAATACTTCGGTGTACGTGTTGTTAGTATGTGGTATATTAGGCACGCAATTTTCACGATACACGTATATCTATAATAATGAAAAAATATATACGTTAATGTGTAAGTGTTAATGATTAAGAATATGGTGAGTTTTAGTGAATATTAGTGATGATATTACTTACAATTATACAATATGGCGTATGCTTTCCTTGTCTGCGCGTATATACGTTCGGTGTTTTCTACACTGTGCGTTGGTTCGATGTAGACTGATCAGCGATGATTTTGGTATATTGAGTTGATTTGGAAAAATTGGCGGAAGTGGAGGGAAAGGAAAGGAAGAGGGAGTGGAAGAAATAGTTGGATATTACGTTCTGTTTGTGTGTGTGTGTAGGGGTGATGATGGAATATGGAGGTGATGGGGAATGTTTATAAAAATATATTAATTGGGATTATTTATTTATTATAAGGTCAAAGATGGGATTATGCGTATCTGAGTAAGTGTCGTTCATCTGTAGCTTCATTTTACTTAAGTTATATAGTGAAAATCGTTCGAGTGTATTAAGTATATGGGCTTTCTTTGCTGTCTGTATCACTTGCGTGGTCTCTTCAATTGTGTCATATGCGTGGCCGGTGTCTGGTACGTGTTGAGCATACTTGGACGTGTGTCTATTCGTTCTTATGGCTTTAATATATTCTCTATAGCCATCCTTGAAAGCACGCCTCGTCTGTCCAGTCTATCTTAAAGGGGACCCGTTAGATTTCAGCTGGTATACCCCACATTTCTTGTGTGTCTGTTGTTTGTTTCTTTCGTTTTAAATGGCTTCCTATGGTTTTGCCTGTTTTATGTGCTATTCCAATATTGGTGTACGTCAACGATTTTGTAATCATTCTTGTTTCGGGGCTATAATATGTAAAGGTATTGAAAATTCCTTTTTTTTTGTTTTGTTATGCTTCTTGAATTTTAGGGGCTGGTATGTTGTTTTAGTACTGTACTAGTTATGTGTTGTCGGAAATTGTTGCTGGCTAATATTTCGTTTAGAGTACTTAATTCTACTATTGCATTTTCGTGGGTAATTGGGTAGGGAGTCACGCGGTTGATCAGGCATCTTGTTACTTGATTTTTACGCTCATTTGGGTGGAAAGAAGGTCTGTACTTGCAGTTTTTCTATATATGCCGAAAGTTAATTTGTTGTGCTTCTTCTTAATAGTTAAGTCCAAATAATTTAATGTATTGTCGTGTGTTGTGTATATAACGCGACAAATAACTTCACGCCGTATTGGATATCGCGAATTTTATTGCACATTAACTCATACAATCGCACAAATTACAATCTCGCAACTACTGCTATCTGCAGTATCACAAATACTAGACTGCATACTCTTCCCTGGCCAACTCGTAACTAACTAGTAACTCTCCGCTGGCTAGATTCCAACTCAACTCGTAGGCTGCTGCCTTGAGAACTGTCTTCGGCGGCTGTGTAGTTCACTTATAAACCCTCAGCCGGACAACGGGAAAACAGTTACGTAATAGGCACCACTGTTGTCTGACGCAGTGTTTGCCTGTTACATAATGGGTACCGCTGTTATTACCGTCGTCTCTCGCAACCACTGTTTACCCGCTTTCCTTAGCAATCGGTGTTTGCTCGCTTTGCATAGCGACCAGCGTGCTGGGACACGACTCACTTCGGCTCCGCTCGGCATGTCACGGCTGCGGGGCGGGAGGGGCGTCATCCATAGCGCAGCACATCACAGTATTAGCTGTTTCATTTTCAGAGTGAATTTTATATTTGGGTGTATTCTAACCGTCTAGTTCTTTAAGGCCCTTTTGTTGGGCGTCACTCCTTCTTACCGCCCTTCTCCGGCAGTCCTCTGAAGAGCCCTTTGGTTGCTGGTTGCATCTGCTCCTCTAGCCGTTCCCACTCACCTGTGGTTACTTCGAGTTGGCAGGTTGCTGCTGCGTCCTTCCTATCCAGTTGTGTTTCCCTTTTTGTTGTTCTGGTGGATAATAGTTTGCGGGGTATGGGTTATCAGAGTGCTGGGCGCCAGTAAGCTTACTGTAACGGCTTACATTTCGGGGAAAAGGGGGGATGAACTGGAAACTACAGGTGCTAGGTACCGCGTTCTCACTGGAGCGATGAGATTCGGTCTCAGGGTGAATAAGGGACTCGCGTCAGCGGGAAAGAGAAGAGTGTTTTAGTAGGCACTAACACAAACTGTTTAATTAGCCAATCTTGCTACACACGTACATTTAACAGCACTTGTTGCACTTCCTTAAAACACATGGAAATCTCTCCAACGTTGGCGACCGAATCCCTGGCCAGTTAGTTAGCGGCTGTTTGTTTTAGCACAACCCCTAGAATTGCACTTTCACTTATACTTTTAGCACAAAGAAAATTTCACGTTAAATTTAGAAGAGTTATCCAGAGATTGTTCCGGCAAACACTTAAACATAATTTCGGCTGTACACTTGGAGGGCTGTTCAGAGACTCCTCTCGCAGACTGCCCCTGCTTCGAAGCAAGAAATCTTCGCGGCTTCAGCTCCGCCTCCAAGTTACTACCCTAATTTCTGCTGATTGGAACAATTCGAATTTAGGGAGTTAACCATAATTCTCACTGCTCCAATCACATAACTTTAATTTGGGACTTTGGACCTTAAAGTCGTAACGTTGTTTTAGACAGCTGCCTGAAAAATTACACCAGTAGCGTGGGTTGCTGACCTTCCCACTTTTGACTTATGGGGTTCAAAACTTGTCAAGTGTAACTTTACCAAAGGATCCCGCCGGTCAACTTTCTAACTGAATTTCCAGGAAAACTCTGCGGGGTGCTTCCTGTCTGGTCTTTGTAGCAGAGAAGCAGGCCCTTTTCTTGAAACCAAGAATCGGGCTAAGTCACCCTTGAGTGTTCCTTGTTACCTCTTGTGTACAATTACTCTAAAAAGAAATATTGATTACAAATAAAGACGGCGGTGTCAGTGGTACGGCTATAGTATTTTATTTAATTCAATTAAGGTGTTTTCTATATTTCTTGTGTTTTTATTGTATATGATCAATACATCGTTGACATACCTGTAATAATCCATTATTTCATGTTTTATCTAAAATTCTGACGATTTTTATTTACTTCAAATATTGTAAAAATTTTGAGCTAAGATAGCTAATGTTGGTGCTACCATTGGAAGGCCTTCGTTCTGACTTTATAACTGGTCGTTAAATTGCATGTAGTTATGTTCGACAATGGTATTAAAAGTACTCTAACGTATTCTAAATCTTGGTTTTCACTTGTAGATATTTCATTATCATTTTTGACGTTTTAATATATTATATTTTTTATTTCACCAACTGGTGTATTTATATATAAATGTTTTTAATGTCAAGAGAACACAGTTTGGTGTTTTTGTTTATTTGTAACTTCTCGAGACTATGAAAAACTTGATGGAATCTTTAACGTTATAAACATATGGTAGTTTTAATTTATGTGATATTTGTGTGGTTAGGTATTTTGCCAATTTATAACATGGGCTATATTTCCAGTTGACAATTCGTCGAATTGGTTTATCTTCGTTGTGCAGCTTTATGGTACCATATAAAAACTCAATTGCTTTAGTCGCGAACTATACTAACCGAGCGACCGCAGCTTCTCAACGAAGTTAGTGACAACTTTAGCGGTTAGAGGGTGTCGTGTGGTCAGCGCAAGGAATCCCCACGGCCGTTATTTTCGGTTTTTTATACGGGATTATGGTACCACATATTGTACTGAAACATGTAGCAGGAATAAAGGTCGAATTGTAAAATATTAAAAAGTGAGCATATTTGTTGGGTTAACGGTTAACATAATTCACACACACACATCTATATATATATATATATATATCGATCCTTATCGAGCCGCACGTGGTTAAGAGTCCTTTGTTTATATGCGGCCGCTACAATTCGAGCCCCACAGGTTGGTCGCCATCGCTACACCCGCCCCACACGCTTTAATTCCACGCGGTGTATGCCTCGACTAAATTCAGCGGAATGAGTCTTATATCCCAGGGGTACACGGGTGTTGGCTCGCTTACGTCGTTTTTTGGATGCGGGCTCGATCGGTTTACCCCCTAGCACAGGTTCCACCTGAACACCCTCACTCCCTGGCTTCTACTCACTAACTCCCTTTACCCTCGCTGCTGCTTCCAGAATCCAGAAATCACGTTCTTACCCATCTCGAACTTTCCAATGGGAGGTTTTCATGACCAAACGCACGGACCCCTTCCGGTCTGCACACCTTCTCGAAGCTTCGATCCACAGATCTTCCACCACCACAGGCACGGAAGAAAGAAGGTATACCTACTCCTCCCCTGAATGCAATGGACTCACCAACCTCCCTTCTGTCCCTCGCAACAAAAGGCCAGTTCAGAGGACCAAGATACCTCCGTGAAGGATGCGTACGGTTACAATATATATGGAACACAACAGGATGCAACCAATGAAGATGTCTTTTTCTGTTGGAAGAACTTCTCATCCATCTGAAAATATGAGGTTCTGACATAAAATTCTAGCAGTTGCATGTTGGCTTCGACCTGTTCCTCCAATGTGACACCGGTATGAAGCTTATTTCTGATGACCTGTAGGGATTCGTTGACTGGTACGTTAATGGCAACATCGAAGCTAACGAGGGTCTCTAGATTTTTAAGTCTTACATACTTCGGCAACAATATGAATTGTAGAAAGCAGTCATCTGAGATGTGGCGCCATGTAGATATTGTGTTAACCGACGTTTAGGAGGACCGTATTCCGTCCATCTTCAGAATATAGGAAAAAAGAAGAAATCTATGAGCGAGGAACCAGCGTGAGCAGGTGCTGGCAGTTCCGAGAAATGTTTCGTTTCCTTTCTGTACTGCCGCTGCTTCATTTTCAATTAAAACAAAATTTCATCTGACATAATTATTGCCGTATATTATCAGTTAAGGTCACTGTCAACAGAGAATTCCGATATGGCTATCACAGTGGAGACGCTTTCGAGAGCGAACTTGAAATTTCTGCCAATTCAGTCTTGTAAAGTAATTCGGATTCTAAAAAATATTTCGTGTTCATAACATCATTATCCTACGTACCAAAATATCTATCTTTCGCCCGCTGCCGACGAATGAAAAGACGATTTTCGCAGTTCATCCATGAAGTGACTTCTGCACGACAGAGCTAATGCTGCAGCGTTGCTGTTGAGACCCACCAGCCTGAAAGTACGTAGAAAAAAAGATCCGCTTTCACACTCATTTCTTGCTCGCCTCATTCTTCGACCCTGAAGAAGGAGGTGAAATATTCCTCCGCAACTTCGATTGGATTTCAACGGACTACACGGAGCTAAGCCGATCACAGTGGCCGCGCAGTCTAAGGTATGAAATATCTTCGCCTCTCAAACGCTGGGATCGTGGGTTCGAATCTTACTCAAGACATGGATGTTTGTCTTTATTCTGTTTGTGATGTTCTGTGTGTAGGTAGAGGCCTCGCGTTTGGCTGATCTCCCGTCCAGGGTGTCCTATCAACTGTCCAGGGTTAAGAAACTGAAGTGAAATGAAGAGCGTTGCACGTATGCCCTATGCTCTAAGTGGAGTGGGTGCAACACGAATAGATAGACACGGCGTTATACCGCAGAAGATAGCATTTTTCAAACAAATCTAATCGTTTGAGAGTGGAATTATAATTTCGTTTTACTGAATCGAACTGCTTCCAGCTGAGGATTTTGCGAGTCTGCTGTGGAATCAGGGACATCCGCAGTTACAGTGCACTTCCTTTCATATCTGCATGGAATGCCTCTCATGCAGTTCTTTCGTTCCTGCAGTTGTACTGTTCGTGGCCACCATTCTGTTCCGACCCTTCGAACTGTTTCCTGGTAGCCACCAAAAAAAGAAGTGTCCTGTTGACGCTGATACGAGTAAGGATATTAAATCAGGTACAGTATTAGGTTAATAATAATAATACACAAATTTGTAAAACATTTAATTGGATTAAAAAAGAATATCACATGTACAGTCACTTTTCATACCAGTTAAACATAACAAGAACTGTGCATCATATTTCGGAATGTTACCTGAATCTTACTAAAAACAGAAGCAGTAGCATTTGAATTAGCTGTAACTGCGTGCATTTATTCAATGCAGAATGATATTATCTCTGTTTATATAACACTGTCCTCTTCCATTGCTGTTATCATGACCACGAAATTTAATGGAACTAGTGTAAGTTCCTCGTGGTATGGAAATAAAGTATAGTTAGATTTCTAAGCTCCTAACAACCTCGTACTTTCACCATTTTCTTATTGCTAGTGGGGTGGGACTAAGTCCCTTGTACTGCGGCCACTTCTGGAGCTACTTTCCGCCATACTTTTAGTCTAATGGATGTTCACGCTGGGGACACAGGAAAAATGCATGCCTGGCCGTTTTTCCAATACTCGTGTGTATGTAACTGCTGAAACTTTTCGAGTATAGAATTATTTGGTGTATTCCCAAACGTTTACTCATGTTGTAAACTGAAAATTATTTTCACCCATCTTCATATTAAATGTGTGTTAATGTGGAATATGTGATGGATCTTTGCAGCGAGATGCAAATGAATATTCATTGAAGTGTGTAAAGGTAAAATTCCCCTTCTGCTCAATTAATTGAGCGCTATGCCATGAAGACAAACGCGGGAGTGGAGGTATAGCTCCACTATTCTTCACCTTGGCACTGGGGGTGAGTAGTAAGCTTCACTACCCGGCCGCTTTACCCCTGAGGAAATAGCCCACGGTACCCATTGGATAGGAGGCTGGGTGGGCCCCAGAGCCAGTCTGAACACTGTGAAGGACGGAAAAGTCTTTTGCCCTTACCGCGAATGGAACCCAGACCGTCCAGCCTTAGCCCCCCTTATACTGACTTAGCTATCCCGCTCCTCTGATGTTCGTTTTCAAAATTTAATTTAATTTAACCGGTGTAGATACTTACGTAGAACTGTACGGACAGCATATCCACATCTATAAACTTCTTTAAAATGATTATCAACATCATTCTTGTAAGGCTGAATTTGATGAAACAGTTGTTTTAAGGATATGTTATGCACTTGTGGGATATGCCTCTGCGCTTGGCCTCTCCATTCAATTTGTTGCATGGATCCGTCACGTACATTTAACAGAGCATCAAAGAGGACGTATCAATTAACCGGCTGCATTTTTCTCTATCTGGACCATACCCCCCATGTACTCAGTTTAAGTTATGAATTTCTATTGAATAATTAAATCGTCTATTTACCTAATAGATCTGTATTGTTATCATGGCAAAAATTAAATTCCGCGATTTGTTCCACAAGCCAGTATGATGTTTCTAATATACTTTTCAACACAAAATCGGTTGGAACATTTAGAGAAACAGATTCGGAGGACAGGAAGAATATTTGTGTGACCACTAATTCTAAGCATATTTCTAAACTGAGAAACTTATAAACTGAAGAAAAATATAAGCCAATATCATAAAAAGAAAATATTCTTAAGCTATCGTACGTATAATTTCAAAAGCTGTTTGCTCGGCTCTTTAAATTGAATTACAGACTTACGCAATTTACCTTCTTATGTTTAAAAATTCTCTCTCTCTCTTTTTTTTTTTTGAATATAGTACTCTTTGTGACATCAGTTGTTCTGTTATATCTTCTTTCGACGTAACGAAAATTAAGTTTTGAAGAGTTCATTAAAGAATTACCCAGATATTAATTCTAACAACGGATATGAACTTTGCTTTAATAATTTTATATAGTTATTCCTTTAACAAATCACCAATTACTTTTCTTGCATTACCTAATTTACGTATTTCGGTTGCAATTTCCTTGTACTCTGTTGAATTTTTCCAGATTTCAACACTGCAAGCATATTTCGGACCCAGCCCAGTACTTCAGGAAAGCCATGTAAAGACGTTACTTGTCTCGCTGTTTCTACGCAAGTGTTATTTGGATTGAAGCATCTTTTGCAGATGTAATAAGAACTTATGCAGGACGTCTTCTTTAATTTCTCCTCTGGTTTCGAGCTCCACACTTATTTGAGTTTCTGAGCAATGACAATAACACGAAATTTTTATATGGCATATTTTACATGTTTCAAGTAACCCCTTATTTACTCCTTTCCCACCATCTGAGACAGATGTGAGGAATCGGTAACTGTCCTGAGTTGAAGAGCGGCGGTTATTCCCCGCTGCCCGTCGAGCAGAGCTTCTTGTTTTCACTGTTCTATCTCGGAACTGGAAGGGGCGAGTCTACAGCGCCGGCGCAGGTGAACTCAGAGCAGTCGTGTCTCTTAACAGCGTCCATGACGTCACTCAGGTGGTATAACACCTCTTCATTGGGTTGAATTCTGCAACAATAACGAATTTAAGGTACAGAATACCTGAATGTTCTTGTACGAGCAGTGTTTTTGTTGATGTTTGTTCAATTTATATTGCAGCAGAAGGAAGATAATTTCTTGGGGTTATTTTAAGACCCTTTCAGCATCTGCACTGATGCTAGGATGACTGGTGAGTGTGTGCCGCTGCTATTCTTTACAGTTACTTTACACGTAGTGCGGCGCGCACACAGGGAGACTACACAAAATAACTCCTGTACAGTGCTGGAAACAAGAACTAGCCGCTGCAGCACTATAGACATAGGGCGAGTAACCCTGACAATTTTAAAATTTTAATTTCAAATTTAGAGAAAAATTTTAAAGGATTTTAAAATTAGAACTAAAGATTTTATAAGTGCTAACGTGTGTAACAAAATTAATCTAAAAACCAGACAGATATCAACGAAGTAGATGTTGATAATAACAACGAAAGGAACAATGTGTTTTCAAATGTTAAATTTTTAAATAAGTGCAATGTAACAGCAACGTGAGTTTATACACCTGATCATGGCCGTTTGAGGCCGAAACATGTAGTGTATAGGAGAGCAATATCAAGGACATATAATATATTGTTTGCATTTGGGACGGAGTTCATATCATTTATCGTATAGAGTGCAACAGGATGCTTAAATATAATATTGTAAACTTCAGCGTTTGTAATAGGTCTGTGTTATCTCTGGCACAGAGACAGAGAATATGAATTAAATGTGCATGTGTTACTCACGTGATGTGAAACATCTTCAGAATTGTGAATTGCAGCTAGGCCTGTAGTACATATGGAAGTAATTAAACTACACAAATTAGTTAGTTAGTTATTGGAGAGGGTGGGTTTCCCCATGCACCACGACCAGTTTGATCTATTGTGCTTCCCTCTATGATATTCTACCAGTCTCTATACCCTACCGATATTGGTGCGTACCATCAGTCCCGACCGAGCCAGCGAGTTCGGCCTCTACTGGCTTGGTGGTATCTATAATGCTTCCCCTATCTATCAGAGGCGTTAGAGACTACTGTTGGGCGGGAAACGTCCTTGAATTTGGCTCAGTGACCACCTTTGGAGATACGAGGTTCTTTTACGTGCCGTAAAGCTACGACACGGGACACACGGCTTAAAGTCCCTCCTGGAGGACTTGTTCCCTGAATTTTTCCGCCCTTAAAAATTCCACGACCTCCGCCGGGTTTGAACCTGCGTACCACGAGTCATGAGGTGGGAACGTTACCTCTAGACTACGGAGGCCGCTAACTATACAAATTACTTCAGAACTTCCTCGAATATGAGCAATGATTCGTTCCATTCGTTTTTACTTAACGTCATTAGCCCCTACACATACATCTATGCCTCGAGTAAGATTCGAACCCACGATCCCATTGTTCGAGAGCGAAGAGAGTTAATGTCTTTGACCGCGCAACCACTGCGATCGGCATTGCAGACTTCTGGTGTTTCAAATCTTGGGTTGTTAATATCGTCTATATAGAGTGTCCCAAAGTCAATAAATTGGTTATTAAAATGTACAGTAAAATACGTTAAAAATTTCCTTATTACTTACTGAACATACAAACATTGTTCGAAATCAGATCCCCCATATCTAATGTACAGCGCTTTGATACCGCATTACTAATTGACTATCAGGTTTAAGTCTAAGCATTCCCATTAATTTCAAGCGAATGTTTTAAATTCACTGACGCCTAGGGCACTCTGTACATAATCAAAATGTATATCCCGCCCATTATACAAGGTCGCACGGACTCAGGCTGGCACAGTCACTCACGGCTACAACACGGAGATCGTGAGTTCGAATTCCTATGAGAGTATGAATGTGTACCTGTTTTGGTATTGTCCTGTGTAAGTTTAAGCCTCGCAGTGGGCCAATATCTTGCCAAAGGTGTACTACGAATTGCCTACCAATAAGATAGCGACAACCCGGAAAATATGAGGCCTCGGACTTTACAAATCACTACAGCACACGATAAGTCTTTTCAGTCTGCTGTCTTCACTAGTCGTTCCCTGGTAATGGCTTTTAACAGTGAATATTCTTCAACTGCATCGACTAAGGTTTCTCTTCATAACCTTCCCTACAGCTCTCTCTTGCTGTAACTGTCCTCCTTATAACATTTCAGCACAGACCGTGCAGAAAACAGCTTTCAGCGTTGTAATCGAATCTTTTCCTTCGGAGCATGTTTGTTTGCGAAGGCGTTATTCAGTAACGGCTTGCATTTTAAGAATCAGTTGCCTAACAGCGGATGTTGTCTCGTTGATTGCTTCGAGGTCGTTGCCCAGTAACGCGTATACACGCTTCAGTATCATTAAAATCGTTCAGTTGATTCAAGTACTGAAAGGGTGACTCCAGACACAGAGCCAAGAGCAGAGAAATGAGCACAGTATGATGTTCTCATTAGGCTAATGTTACCATTAGGGAATAGAAAGTAAAATGGAAATATGACATTTTATCTTGCGTTAATGCTATTAATATTTGTTATTTTAGAATATGACATGCGGATTTATTGTAGTCGTTCGTCTTGGGGCTGAGAGAGAATTCCTGACTTTCTAAATTGACGTTCAGCACTGAAATGGCCTGTCAGCCACTTTTGTTCCAAGTGCTCTATAAACAGCTGCATGCCGCAATTCTAGAGAAAAACGGCGTGGAAAAAGAATGCAATAAATAAAAGAAAGAGACTATACGGCAGGAAAAAAAAAAGTAATATTGCGTGTTTTCTTTAATAGTGTGTTCCTTTCGTGATAGTGGCGTAATTTGACTTACTAAGTAGTCCTGCTGTAACATGTTCAGAAATTGGCCGGACCATAGCTCAAGCGGTTAGTCGCTGGCTTACCATCGCGGCGGTCCGGGTTCGATCCCGGGTCTCGTCAAGTGGGATTTGTGGTGGACAAAGTGGGGCTGGGGCGGGTTTTCTCCAAGTACTTCGGTTTCCCCTGCCAATCCTCATTCCACCAAATTCTCCATCATCTCAGTCACCCGGGGTAGGTACAATAGGCCAATCAGTGGCCTCCGTGCCGAGTGGACCCAGTTGGGTTCAGAAATTCCAAAGATAACAGTGTATAGCTTAAGAGAGACCTATATAGCGTACCAAGGGAGCCTGCTCAGAAGGGAAGAGGTGTGAAATGGATGTTAATATCAAAAGTTATCCTAAACAATTAGGGCGTAAAACTGTTGACTTTATTGTATTGGCCCTGCACAAGGACCAACGGCGTTTTTTTGTGAACACAGTAACATGCATTCGGGTCCTATAAAAGGTAAGGAATATTCTGACTAGCTGAATAACCATCAGCTTCTCAAAAAGGACTCTTCGATATTCAGTCCTCTATATCATAAGTTTTTTTTCCTTCAAACATTATAGCATCTGTAAAAAAGAAAACGTAAAGCTCTCCCTGTGACAGGCCGTCGAGGCCCCCACATTATCTAGACAATCGGCTCACAGATGGTGGTGAGGCTGTCAGCCTTATGCTCCGGCCGCCCTTTAGTCCCAGGAAGATTCCTGGTTCTTATTTCTGTTAGAGGCTAAGTCCACCCTAGTGCCATGGTGCGGCTGGAAGAATTAGGTCAACTGAAAACACCAATGACCTCATCGGGAATCGAACCCTCGACCTTCTGGCTTGTAACATAATGTCTCAACCAAATACGCTATCGCGTCCCCTTATAATATGTGTAATAGAATTATACATTACGATTTTACAATTTGTTTGTAAAAATCTCTATGTTCCTTACGGACCGATATCATAACTGAAGTGCCAACGGCCCAGGACCAGTTCATTCCAGATGTTATAATGGTTCATTATAGTTCAGACTGTAAAGCGACCTGTCAACGGTTGGTTGGTCGGACTTCGATTCTCGGCCGGGAAATATTTCTGTAACCCACAGCGATTACACCGGTCCTGGAGCCCACCCAGCCTCCTTCCCAAGGAAGTAAAGTAGCCGGATCACCCCCTTCTAGTGCGAGGTCAAGTATTGTAGAGTTATATCTCCACTGCCCCATACGTATTTATGGCGTGTTAATTAAGCATAGGGACATTTTTATGACCGCCTCTGTGGTCTAGTGGTCAGAGTTCCTGGGTACATATCCAGATATCTGGGTTCGATTCCTGGCGCTACCAGATTTTCTGAGAAGTGATGGGTCTGGAAGGGGTCCACTCAGCGTCGTGAGGATAAATGAGGAGCTACTTCAAGGAAATAGAGGCTTCGGTCTAGAAAACCGAGATTAACGGCCGTGGGGATTCGTTGCACTGACCACGCCGCACTCCCTATATGCAAAAGTTGACACTATGTGGAATGCTCAGTTGAACAATTGTTACGAACCGAAGTTGCGTCTCTGTGTGATTGCTTACTTGTCCTGATATACACAATCAGCTTGTGGATAGTCGTTGTTTCGTTGAGCGAGTGCACTATATATCACTTTTGTTCTACATTCAAGTTCCAGATTTGTGGGCCACGGGACTGGGGAAAGTTGTCATCAACGCCTCTCTGCAGTTAGGAGTTCATGGCCGGGAGAGCATGGCACCCGCCTGCTGCGTTCTCCTCTTCGGAGATGCCAGGGGTGGCCAAAATCTCAGAGCGTCTCGTATTGTCTGCGTGAACGACGTGTCAGCTAGCTTCGCTGAAAATAGTCACACGTCATGAAACTGCAGCATGATACATGTATCTGTCAACGTGCGTCTGAGGAAAGACAAGTATGAGCATGTCAGCTATGGTCACCATCAGTTTCTGGGTCTGTTCCGGTTGGACAGTTCAAGACCTTTTCAGCCGTCGTTTTGCGAGGTGTCCTTTTCGTCTTCAACCATATTGACAGAGCAACTTTCGAATTCGTTTTCAAGCCGTTTGTTCCAGCGTTCTAAACACTTTTTTTCGATTCTGGCATTATCATACTATCTGTCATTCCCACTGCTCTCATATCCTCATCAGAATTATGGTCCATCATTCTGCATCCTGCGACCGCTCCTATCTGAGGAAACATGTATTCTACCATCTTCATTCTTCTCCGTTATATTGTTATGAAGAGGTTAACTTTCAATTCTGGAGGGAAATGTTAGTCTTCTTGTGTCGTGGAGAATGAACTCCGAGGATTTACTTATCTATTTACACATTTAGATATTTATTACACATAAATAATTTGTTTCCTGCTCTGTTTAACTATAACAAAAGTTAGGAAGTAAAGACTGAAGCTGCAGAGATGACATTTTGAGGAGTGTAGCAGGCTACACAAGTAGGAGCCAAATAAAATATACTAAAACTAAATAAGAATTGAACATTTGGATCTGGTGGTAGTCGGTAGCGTAGTTGGTTGAGGCGCTATGCTACAAACCGGAAGGGCGCAGGATCGAATCCCGATTAGGTCATTGGATCTTTTCAATTGACCTAATTCTTCCAGCCGCACTATGGCCCTGGGTTCGACTCAGCCTCTAACAGGAATGATCAGCAGGAATATTCCTGGGGGTAAAGTGCGGCCGCCGCGTAAGGCTGACAACCCCACCGCCATCTGTGAGCCGATTGTCTAGAAAATGTGAGATCCTCAACTTCTCACAACCCTATGGGCCTCCACGGCCTATTACAAGGTAACCTTTACTTTTACTTTAAATTTTTAATCTAAATAATAAACTTTTAAAATCTAGTTTACAATGGAAGCAGACGAATTCCGTGGGAGATTTTAATATACGAAGGACGAAGGAGCATGGGGACCCCACAGTTTAGATGGAGACAAACGTGGGACTCTAACCAACCAAGTCAACCTCACTTCAGACTTGAGCGTGCATTAACTGAGGTGTGGGCTAGTATTTCAGGGTAGATTGTCGTGATTATAGGATTGGTTAGGTTAGGTAACTCAGCTGGTAAATTGTCTCATAGGTTGCATTAACGGAGAAACAAGCCTGTAGTGCACCATACAAAAAGCCACAATAATTTTTTTCTGATGGCAAAGTGCATTTATTAAAATCACCAGTTTATACTCTTTTCAACACTGAATTACTTAAGTCGCGGAAGAAATGAGGGTTAACACTGTGACGCTGATCAATTGCCATTTCGTGTCAAATCAGCCACTCTACGGGTATTAATCTCTTATAAAAAATTTTCCAGAGTAACTAAACACGTCCCTTGACTTCCAAAGTTGAAACAGGAAGCTCCCGAGATGTCTAGCACCAGCGACGCGACAACTCTCCAAGAAAGTCCCTCATTGTCAATTGGCTGGATTGGAAATGGGTCCCTCACCCTTACATCAAATCTCAAATTAAGACACTATCACTTTATTTAGCGTTCCTTCCTATTTATTAAGCGCCAAACATTTTGTCATTCGACACTGAATACGTTTAACTTAGAAACTGAAATTATCATTAAATAAACCATTTACATTTCAAGGAATCTCCCTCAGATTCACAGTATATTTTTATAAATTGTCATTAATTCTGAAGGACAAATCCAAAACAGTGTGACTGGGAGTGCCTGTGGCCTATTTTGCATCTAACCAGGTGTCTGAAGGATGACCCCTCAGTCTAGAAAGCCTTCCTCCGGACCTTGAATAGAAAGCACGGGTTATTCATTACTCCGCGTGGTCTCAGTATAATTATACATACAGAGAGATTCTGGGCTGACAGCGAGTTGTTGAGCCATGGAGGCAATTCTCACCGTCTCCTCAGTCTGAGTTATGTACAGCTGGATGCTGGGATCCTTATACCAAGTGGCCCAGCGGCTGAAGATACGATTCTAACGGAAACAGAGGCCTTTCTAAATTGTTTCCCGGACTCATTTTAGTATCCATCAATTTGAATTATATTTTTGACGATGTTATCGCAGTCAGTATAGAGACTAGTTACGGGCTGGACGACTGAAGGGTCGGAGTTCGAGTCCCGTAGGTTCAAGAATTTTCTCTCCTCCAAATCGTCCAGACCGGCTCTTAGGTCCACTCAACCTCCTATCCAATGGGTACTGGGGGTTTTTTCCCCGGGGCAAAGCTGCCGAGGCCTTAAGCTGACCGCTCACCTCCAGCTAGTGATGAGGTAAAGAAAATGGGGATCTATACATCTACTCCCCCATGCGCCTTCATGGTGTAGTGCTTAATTCGTTGAGCACAGGGACAACTTTACCTTTACCAGGGACAACTTTACTTTTATATGAATTATTCAACATAGATTGAATGAATACAGAAACAAATCTCTTTGAGAAGAAATACGTACTTTTGGACTTGAGACAGAGGTAGAAACAGGATATTCGTAAAAATTACATAATCAGGGGCTTCGCGGCTTTAACTCATGAGCTAACATACTTAGTGTTGTTTACATCCCGTACGTTAAGTGAGTGAGTCATGTAGTACACACTGGAATGATGAAAAATTCTTAAAATATTTTTGGTGGACTACTTGAAAGGCAGAAGTGATCACATCGGAGGGCTATTGAAATTAAAATTCATATTACGAAAAGAGAAGGTAAAGGTGTGAAATGGGTTCAGGTAGCTCAAGTTAATTTTTGGTGAAGTTTCCACGAAGCACAAAATTTCTTCAGTAGCTCAATAAAGGTTTGAAGCTATATTCTACCACGAAGTTTTGTAATTGGTTCGTCAGTTACGAAGTGAATGCAAACTTCACTCATTGGATAAGCTTTTGACTTTTTTCGCGATATACCCAGTTCAAATCTCGTTTTGGTAGACTGAAATTTTCTGTGCTTCTTTTCAGTCCGTCCTGACTAATTCCAAAAAAATATTACGTAAAACTAGCGCCGGTATAGCTCAGTCGGTATAGAGACCGCCTACGGGTTGGACGACCGAAGGGTCGGAATACGAATCCGGATGGGAGCATGAATTTTCACTGCTCCATGTCATCCAGGCCGGCTCTGGGACCCACCCAGCCTCCTACAATGGGTACAGGGGCTCCTTACCTGGGGTAAAGCGACCAGGGCGTGAAGCTGACGTCTTTCCTCCAACTAGTGTCGAGGTCAAGAAAATATGGATCTATACATCCACTCCCCCATAAGTCTTCATGGTTCAGTGCTTAATTTGTTAAGCGCAGGGACAACTTTATTTTACTACGTGAAACTAGAGGGCCCTTACTTTAGTTCGATTTAGAAATAATTCCGAAACTATGGCTTCTTTACACATTTCCTACTCGAAGGACTGCCCCATCGCGAAATCCGTACTTGCAGAACTCCTCAAGAGGGAATGTAACACAGGACTTTAGGTTTCAACGCAAACTTACAAATTTGCCGTAGTTTTATACCCTCACAGGATGATGCCGTATAACTTCTGTAACTGATATGTTAAGTAAGGATTTAACCAATCCCTTACTTAGTATGGAAACATTTCTCTTGTGACGTATCGACTGCCGTTTGCCATCGTGCCACAAACGGCACTCGCGGAGGGTTTTGGCCGTGACTGCTCTAGGGAGGAAGAGAAAGTTCACGACGATATACAAGGCGCCTTGTAACTCTCTTCTTTCGCTTCATGAGGTTGTTAAACGATTGACCTAAATACCAGCACGAAGAGGATTCTAGTCACTCACAGGTGTATCTCGTTTCCTCTCAAGATATAGTTAGATTACAAGTTGCAACATCGGAATGAGATTGTGGTTTATACCTTTAAGAGAAGATGCGGAATTTTGCAACGAACATTATGTGCATATTGAAAGCAGAATTTCTTCTTAGTTGCGAGTCCGTGTGATCTAGATGTGGGACTTTACAGCCGTGGCATTCTTGTGCTTGAGCCCGTCCTCCACCAGCGATAGCAGCGACACGAAGCGCAGTTGTCTCTATATGACTCAAGAGAATGCTGACCGCACTAAAACATTATCTCACTCAGATCTTCAGTTTTTTTTATTATTATTATGTAGAAAGTCATAAACTGTTGAAAGGTAAAAATAAAAGTGTCCCCGTGTTTATTAAGCAGGCATCCATGAAGACATACGTGGTACTGGATTTATAGCTCCACCATTATTGGCATCGGCACTAGACCGAGGTGGTCAGTTTAACCTCCAGGCCGCTTTTCTCCCAGGGAAGTAGCACAGACGATGCTGAGTAGGCCCCGGAGCCAAACTAGACTATGTGGAGAATAGTGAAATCACTTGCCCCTGCCGGGAATCTAACCCCGGTCTTTCAGCCCGTAGCCCGTCTCTATGCCGACTGAGTTATCCCGACTCCCGTTATAAACAGGTTTCTTTACAAAGTCGGTGATTTTCTTCAATAGTCTGTTTTTAAGATCCCTCGATTAGTGCGATCCTCTCAAGATGACAGACCAGGTTTTGTAACCATACAAAATGGAAACTTATATTACAGGGTTATGCATGTCTAAAATTTAAATTAAAGGAGTTTATGAGTCTGAAACTAAACTGAAGTACATTACAGGTCTTATTCTCATCAGACCTTTTAAAATTAAGAATATATGTTATATATAGTATACTTATGTAAAATGTGCTGGAATAGCTCAGTCGGTATAACGACTCGTTACGGGCTGGATGGCAGGGGTTAGATTTCCGGCAGGGGCAGAAGAATATTCTTTTATCCACAGCGTCTCCAACCCCACTCAGCTTCCTATACAATGGGTACCGGGGCTCTTTCCCTGAGGATAAAGCGACCGGAGCGTGAAGCTGATCACTCACTTGCACTTAGTGTCCAGGTCAAAAATGTTGCAGATATACCTTCAGTCCCGCATATGTTTTATGGCGTCATGCTTAATTAAGTACAGGGACAGTTTCTCTTTACCTTACTTTATACATTAATGCACAGCGGTAGCGCAAATGTTCATCTCAGAGTATCATTATCCTTCCAATCCTACTAACAGAACAGTGTGTGTCACTAACAGATGGAACAGAGTATGTAGCAGAGCCGGCCCATTCCAGATTATAGATAGACACTACTTACAGTGATAGGAATGTCGTCATTTTCTTTTCCATGAGCATAAGAGCATCAGGTGGCTGTTTCACCATGACGTCACAGAAGATTTTCTTAGCACAGGGAGTGTTGCTCCAGTCGCCCTTGTGGTCAACAAACCTCGACATGCTGGCCAGTATTTCCTGTTGACCTGATTCCAAATGTTGTTCTCCGTCCTCCAGTCTAGAAAAAGCATCTCCTTTGTTATCTGATTGTTGAGGACGATCTTCTGTTGATCTCTTCGAAATGACGTGATTAGAACTTACAGGTAGTTGCTGTATTGTTACATCGGTCTTCCTTACTGACTTTTCTGCAGACCTCTTGACCAGTCTATGTTCTTTGTTCTCAGCAATATCAAAATTAATAATTCGTTCATCTAATTTCTGGCCCATTCGTACACGCATTTCTTGATTTAATTCCCTCTGCGTTCTTAAATGAGTGTTTGATATGTCCGGTTCTTTCATTGAAATCCTTTCGCGAGACTTAAAATCGGGATCTTCTTCGACAAAAACAATCACTTCGTTATTTAGCGACCTCTTCGCTTTAGTCTGCTTTTCTTTGGATGGGATATCATCTTTGCCGAGTGCCCATCTTCCTTTCCGCTCTTCGTTCTCGTCTTCCGTCACAATCCAACTGCCTTCTTGATGCCCAATACCTTCATGTTCCGCTAATGTTCCAACAATCGATTCTATGTCTTTCTTCTCTTGATCATCGTGATTTCTAATGTCGTCAACTCTAGCCCAAAGTCCTAAGCGATCGACTACTTTTTTCATCCTTTCATTTTCTCTTGGATTCACACTTCTAACTAGCATCCAGTTCCTTTCTCCTGTAACATCATTTGGCCTTCCTATGGCACTCTCTATTATTTCAACGTCATCTTGTTTAACAGAATCATCAGCAAACGTCCGTTGTATTTTCTTACCTCTGACATTTGTAACAGAGTCTTCAACGGGTTTCCATCGTGCATTATCCTTGTTTCCACTTTGTTGTCCGCCGTTCAAAGCTCTAACAGCAGTTTCAAAGACCTTCTTTTGCTCGTTTGGATTGTCAAATTCTTCGGCAACAACCCAAGTCCCTCCTTGGCGTGTTGATTCTCTTTCGCTAAGATCTCTCACGATACTCTCCAGGGCTCTCTTGTGTTCCGCCTGCAGTTCGTCTGATTCATCCTCTCTGAGGCCAACTCTGCGTTTCATTACATCAACATCGAGGTATCTCCCAACCGCTACTGCACCAAGCCCCAAGGCTGCTCCGCCAGCGACAAGCCCCAAAGCAGGAAGCAACACCGGATATGCAGCGACAGTACTGCCAACTTTGTCTTGGATTACGTTTCGATTACTTTCACTTGCGAGACCAAGATTGTGCGATATTTTATGCGTTGCTTCCACAAGTGGTTCGACAACAGGACGCGTTATGTCGCTGACCTTTTCCATGCTGGTTTGGACATGTTCCCTAATTGTGTCTCCTACGCGCTCCCAGAATGGTCTCTCTTGGATAGTGTGAGCGTGAATGGTATAATATCCACCTGCAAATGGATACTTCGAATACCCGGATCCTGCAGTCTGACCTTTGTACCTGCTCTGAGTTTCCTTACTTTTGTCAAAATACGCAGTGTTGTATCCATTGTAAGGAAAACGTTTAATGTACTTGTCATTTCCTAGGCCGTATGAATCATCAGATAATTTTTGTTTATGTAGATATGCAAGAGAGGTTTCTGGCCATTGTTTAGAGTTACTCTGGGAGGAAAACTCGCCGTCATCAGTGCTAGATCTCTTTGTGTGTGTATTGGAATCCACAGTGACAACCTTAGCTTGTTCTTCATTTGTTTCCAGTCCCGGTTCGTATGCATATGGGCTTCGATCGCTGTGCATGTCATGAGCAAAGTAGGCGAGCGTCACTGTGTTTGTCTTGCCTTCGTCAGCCCGTTTGTCACTCCGTATGGACTCGTCTTCTTCTTCTTCTGCTTCATCCTGCTTGCTCATTACCTTAGCTGGCTGAACGCCAAGTTCTGGATGAGCGTACTGAAGTACTGGTGTACGAACTCCTTCTTCAAATGACACTCGAGATGTCTTAACGCTAGGCCGTGTATATAGAAGGGACGTGGGATATATCGAAGATCCAGGGAAATGTAACACGCGCGCTTGCGTCTCGGAGTCGCCGCTGCGTCTTCCATTTACGTTTCCGTCAGAGCTTCTGGAAGCACTAAACTGAATCATGCGGGCTCTCGGTAGAGCACTGCTGCGCCTGTCCGTTTCACGTTGATTTACGGTATTGATATATTCCAGTATTCGTGCATGGGTGTAGATGTCATGTGGAGAGGTGTGTTGATGCTTCTTCTTTATAATATGTTCAAGGTATGATGATGGTTGAAATGGATTTAAGCCTTCCGTAGTTTTCTTATTTGTTGATAGATCTTCATGATGTACTGTAGAATCGCTGGTAGTTTTCTTTTTATCTCCTGAGTGAACATTAATTCCTGGATTTTCGTAAGGGACCAGAATGCCGTTAATGACTCTAGCATTTCTCCACGTTTGACGATCAGATTCATCGTCAGGCATACGAACTCCGTGGATTACCGGAATACCATCAAAGTCAATGTGCATCACACTTCTCCCACGTTTCCAGAAGTCCTCTGTCCTCTGCTGTTCTCCTTTAATGCTCATCGGTGACGATCTTACATAAATTGGAGGTGGGACATTAATTGATTTTTCGTCGCGGTTATTTTCTCCATTGTAAACCTTACTGACTTCTTCGGGTGGCGAAGATGGTGAACTTAAGCCCTTTGGTGATGCAACAATACTAATTGCGTCTTCAGCAGGTTTATCTCCATATTCTATTAGGAAGCCAGAAGACCTTACCGTAGCAGGTAGTGGGACGCTCAAAGAGGCATCATTCTTTGATTTTCCTTCCCGCTTTTCTTCTTCTTCGAGAACGTTCATTGACGACGACCTGACGGACACTGGAGATGGCAGAGCATGGTTTGACTTGGCGCCTCGTTTCCTGACGATCAGAGTGGCTATGTCTCCATTGCGGGTGCGCACGTTCACAGTCTCCGTGGAATCGGGATCAAGGCTTCTAGCTACATGGAGTGCCGTTCGTGTTACTTGTACTTTTGGCGTCCCTCTCTCGCCTTTGGCTTCAAGAGCTGCTGCCATCGCGCACGCCAGGACGACGAGTAAACACCTCATCGCCTCCCGCTGTAACACATTAAAGGCAATATTTAATTGTATATTGTGTTATAGGCAGTGGCGTGCCGTGCATGGAAGCAAGGGAAGCATTGCGTCCGTAGTTAAGAAATAAGAAGGAAAGAAGTCATATATAAATAATAAGGATGTGAATATTGTCATGTTCTGAAAAGTTTAGCCCGTTCTCAAGGCCACATGCCTCCTCCCTTCCCCTGCTTTGGGGGAGGAACCAAGTTTCCTTTCGTTAATCTTCGTACGATTTCGTCTAACCCGAAGTTATTAGGGAAGCATTTTTCAGTTTGCTGGCTAAGTAAACTGTGTTCTTTCGATGGCTATGTGAAAATTAACTGTTTATGTGTGATTTCAGTCTTATTAGGTGTTATAGGTAACATTAATATTTATAAAAATTTTGTAAGTGCATATTTGGATGGCATAAGAGTGTATTTGTGATCGTATTTTGACGCATCAGAAAGAAGCTATCGGCGTTTAAGGGAAGCAAGTGTAATATTGTGGTACACGTGTTAGGGTCGTGATTAGGCTACACGCACAGGAAACTGCTAAAATGAATGCTGGCAGACAAAGCGACTGAGACTGTGAAGTCGAAAGCCTTTTAAAAAGAGGGGAGGGGTTAACAGCAGGGAGTTTTCTGAAAAGAAAATTGTTATAGAAAGTGGACAACTGTCATTCGATTTGCCAGAACTTAAAGCACAAACCAAATTATGTGTGAGGAAATTTAATTGGAACAGTATTCTAAAACAGAGTAGCTACCCGGTTGCCGTAATATAGTAAAATTGTTTTGTTGGCCGTGCCTACTGTTTCTCAATGAAAAAAATGTATGGAACAAGAGTGGGTTTGGTGATAACAACAGCCTTCATAAAGCACTGAAACGACATGAGAACTCTCAGACTCACATTATTTCAACACTGCAACTTGTTATGTTCGGGAAATCTCGAATTGACTGTCAACTTGACAATCAAAAGCGCCTAACGATACTACAGCACAATGAAAATGTGAAAGAAAATAGAGAAATAATGAAACGCTTGATTGATATCATCTGCCATTTAGGAAAGTGGCAACTTGGCCTACGTGGTCATGACGAAAGCGTGGATTCTATCGACCGAGGTAATTATGTGGAAATAGTTCACTTGTTGAGGAAATATGATCATAAACTCAAAGCTCACCTTGAGAACAGTACAGTATTTACAGGTTTATCGAACAGAATAAAAAACGACCTCATTGACTCAATAAGTGACTAATTCTAACAGAAATAAAAAGAGAAGTAAGCTCGACCCCTTTTGTTGCTGCAATGCTTGACGAGACGACCGACATTCGAAGCCAATCACAGCTCTCAATCGTATTAAGATATGCAACTAGTGATGGTGAAATACAAGAACGGTTTTTAGGATTTTCGAATGTGAGTGCTGATCGAACTGCACCGGCGTTAGCTGAACGCGTTATAGACTGTGTAGTTCAGTATTGGCAGCAAAATAGTGGCACAAAGGTATGATGGGGCGGTGGTCATGTCAAGTGAACTTAATGGGCTACAAACTAAAGTGAGAGACACGTTTCCAAATGCCATGTTCATACATTGTATGGCACATAAGCTTAATCTTGTACTTTCACAGTCTGTCTCCAATATTAAGGAGTGCAATGTGTTTTTCAAAACACTGAACAGCTTTTCTTCCTTTTTCTCTACATCTTCTAAAAGGACGACCTGTTTGGATCAAGAAGTGAAAAAGAGCTTTCCGAAAGTCGCACCAACCAGGTGGAACTATAACAGTAGTCTAGTAGAGACAGTATACGAGTACAAATTTGAATTGAACACCATGTTCCAATATATAATTGAAAATCCAGATAACTGGGATAATGAAACGTACTTTGCCGCTCGAGGATTTCTTTCTGTGCTGCAAGATTTCAAATTTCATTTTCTGCTTTCTGTTTTCAAAGATTTGTTTTCAGTAACTACCATTTTCTTCGACATACTACAAACAAAATCAAATGACATATCTTTTCGTATCCGTAAAGTGACCGAAGGAAAAGAAGATATAGCCAAGAAAAGAGAAAGCTTCGAGAGCGTATTCTCCGAAGCGTCCTCAAATGAAGAAGCTGATGAACCACAGAGCAAACGATTGCGTCTTGACAATGTAGGAGACGTAAAAAGCGTTTCAGAAATTTTATTATGAAATTTTTTATAATGTTGTGAATTAAATTGAATTAAGTAAGATTTGACCAGAAGACTACTTTCTTCAAATTGAATTAAGTTTTCATAACTTAGAAAAGCTAAAATTTCTTGAATTAATAAATCAGTAAGGAGTATGAAAAGACATTTCCCGGAGTTCCTTTTTTGTCACTGAAAATGGCGTATGGCCAGCACTTCAATTTTTCTCGTTTAAGAATTGAACTGAGTGTATTTCATTCTAATGAAGATTTAAACATCCAGAATGCAAGTCAGTTTTCGCTACATCTAAAAACTACAAACATCGACAGTGCACTACACCAGCTGACAAAGTTATGTGAACTGATCGTGACAATTCCTGCAAGTAGTGCTTCGTTTGAACGTTCGTTTTCTGCACCGAAGAGAATTAAAACTTACACGAGGAACTCTCAAGGTGAAGGTAGAATGTCCAGGTTGTCTCTGTTTCCATTGAGAAGAAATTATTGGAAAACATTCGCAACAATGAAGGTTTCTACGACCACGTCATCAATAATTTTGCTGCTAAGGACCGGAGAATAGATTTGGTCTTCAAATAAATTTTGGTGAGTTGTGTAACCGTACGCATCCTTCACGGAAAGTCTTATTCGTTTGTAAGTAACGGTTAAGTTTAGCTGTGGAAATGAGATGCTCCGGAGGGATCATGGTCCTCTGAACTGGCCTTTTGTTGCGAGGGATAGAAGGGAGGTTGGTGAGTCCATTGCATTCAAGGGGGAGTAGGTATACCTTCTTTCGTCCGTGCCTGTGGGGGTGGAGGACCTGTGGATCGAAGCTTCGAGAACGTTCGAGAAGGTGTGCAGACCGGAAGGGGTCCGTGTATTTGGTCATGAAAACCTCCCAGTGGAAAGTTCGAGATGGCTAAGAACGGGATTTCTGGAAGCAGCAGCGGGGGTAAGGAGTTAGTTAGTGGATAGACGCCAGGGAGTTAGTGAGGGGGTAGAAGCCAGGGAGTGAGGGTGTTCATGTGGAACCTGTGCTAGGGGGTTAACCGATCGAGCCCGCATCCAAAAAAACGACGTAAGCGAGCCAACACCCGTGTACCCCTGGGATATAAGACTCATTCCGCTTAATTTAGTCGAGGCATACACCGCGTGGAAGTAAAGCGTGTGGGACGGGTGTAGTTGATTGCTATCAGTTCGTTTATTAGATACCACTGCTTCCCTTACCAAAAATAGTACCTCAAGCCACTGGTCATAGGATACTTTTGCTTTAAAAATTGAAAGGAACTGTTGAGAAAATAATTTCAATTGCATGTTTTGAGAAAATAAACACTCGGTAATTACAAGTGTCTTACTTTTCAACTCGGTCACTCATTTTTTAAATGTACTTGGTCCAAAAATTCACAAGTTCCTTAAGTACGTCTTGCCTTGAAACTAATCTCAACCCATTCTCTCGCTACCAATTCGAAGACCGATAATGATATTGAAACGTGGTTTATCATCCCAGATTTTTTATCTGGATTAGCTTATCAGTTTATCTCTTAAACTTGATACATGTTATAGTCGATAAACGTCCAGAACAGGCATCAGCAATGAACCCTCCCTTCCACCCTTTCAAATATTTTCTGTTGTCTGAAGTCGCTTTTGCCACATTGAAGAGTCATGATTTCTGAAAGAGCTCTATCATCTCGGAAGTACTGCCTTGTAAGTCCGCTGAAAGTCAACCGACATTAGGAGCAAGAAGCCGCCTCTGGTCTTCTTCTCACCTGCGTTCACGCTGGTTTCCTTTCTTAGCTTGTTATTTAACCCTGAAGGTGAAGGTGGCATTTTCGTTCGAATCGTAGGTTGGCTTGCAAAGGCCTACATGGCGTTATGCCCAGATGATAGAACACTTCATAACTGCCGGTGTGAGAACTTCAAATTCTGCATGATCCGTAAATTTTAACAATTCCCACCATTTCTGGTCATAGCAGAAATTTGTTGCTTCCTGTTGCAGTCTGGTGGACAAGGAGTCACTATAAAACGTATCACAGTATTGTGGTAGCTCGTGGGCTCTAAGCGGATCAAATCAGAGAATGTTCGAACTCGGTACTTATCGAATGCCCAAGGAGTCAAGTTAAACTTTGTCACCGTATTATGATAAACCATAAAAGTTAAGTGGATCAAATTACAGAATGTTCGAACTCGGTACTTATCGAACGCAAATAGAAAATGTTACCGCTGGTTTCAGTTTCCTCCTTCATAATCACGTTACAGTAGTGTACACATATACAAAGCATCTGTACTAAATAATATTATCTTTATGTTTTACGTCTTTGTGTTTAATTCGTGTTAAATCGCCGAAGGAAGTGGAATGTTCAAAATCTTAACACTTCTACAAGGTATGGCGAGTCGGGATAGCTCAGTAGGTATAGCGATGGGCTACGGGCTGGGCGGCCAGTGTTCAATTCCCGGCTGGGGCAAGATATTTGTCCCAGCTGCGAGTAAAGCTGACCACTGTCCTATATCTAGTGCCAAAGTCAAGACTGCTGGAGCTATAACTCTTCATGGCTTGGCGTTTAATTAATTAGGCATAGAGACAGACTTACCTCTCCCGATATAAGGCATGCTGTTTGCATGAGGTATAGAGAAATGCACTATTGGTAAATCGTGTTGATCTCTCTGACCGCCCAGAACCTCTCGTTTTGTTTCCACGAGATCTGGCAACTGTGTCGGGGTAATTCAATACTGGCGAGTATCAGTCCAGTAAGATTCTTCCTTAACAGACTTCAAAATGGAATGCAAAAAAGACGACTCCCCCTTCAAAGCGTTGGTTTTTCGCACAGAACTGATCGAGCTGAGGCCTAAAGCATTTATTTATATCAACTTTCGATTCGGCGAAAATTAAGCGAGGAGCAGTATTCGTTGTCTCCTCTGAACATGCTGTCTGCAGTGACACGGCCGTGCGCCTAACTTCCACCCCCACCCACTCCAACGCCATTCGGAATCACGAAAGGACTGACTTGTAACATATATTGTCTCGTGTATGAGTGTGACTAGAGACGGGGTTTAGAATGAGCGTATTTACTGGACCCTTTAATACAGCGCGTGACTCCACTTCACAGTTCACTATTACACACACACTAGTGTCCTCAGTCGAGTCTTTACTAGCCGTTGCTCGGTAGTGGCTTCCAACGACGGAAGTTCCTCTTCCTCTGAGTTCCTGAACTATCCCTGGCCTCAATTACCAGCTTCTAGCAGCAAAAGCTAAGAACGACTGAACCCCTGCAGTCCTCTAAGTCACTCACTCCCCAACCAACCCAGCTCCTCCCTAACTGTCCTGCTTACAACATCTTGGCATGAACTGCACAAAACACCGTTTCTCTGTTCCTGTGCCATTGTGCGTGAGCGGACATTGGTGCGGACCACGTAGAAAACACCATTCCTCTGTTACTCTTTACAGGCCTTTCCTTGGCAACGACCGTTTTACTATATTTCCTTTCCTCGCGGTATTTGCCTAGTAACTGGTCTACGTATACTCCGGTCTTCATATTTATGTGCGAGTATGATTCAGTTAACTCAGAATAACTGCAGCTGTCTGAGTCTTCTCTGACCATATGCCATAGAGTCTGGTCATTTATACCTTTGGGAAACATGCTCATGGCTTTTGGGTTTCGCTTCTATGAGACTGTATACTCGTATATGGAACTGGTCAAATAACGGACCGCAGGCTTCAAATCACATAGTCTACTGGACATTGCGGTTCCTCCAGTTTTGTATTTAAGAGGTTCTGGCTTCACTCGGTTATATCGGCCGTTCGTAATTTTTATCAGTCCTTGACAGAAATTCTGGAATCTTTGAAAATACGTCACGACCGCTTCCTTCCGAATCTCTTTCAGTTCATGATACACATTACCCTTCATTCAGTATGAATTACTGCGTAACCCTCCACGTAGCTGAATCCCTTCTTGAAAATCGTCAGATAGTCAACCGTATAAAATTTACTGTATTTATGCTATGATATTTCCTGAATTCCCGTGATGAGTCAGCAACATATAATCAGTTTTCCTTACGTTTGCTTCCAGGCCAACCTCACTGACTTCTAGCGTCTGCCTTTCTTTGTTATATTTAATATATTGTGACATGTTGAGCTATGGATGACGCCCCCCCCCCGCCAGCCGTGATGCGCCTAACGAAGCCGAAGTGAGCCGAAGTTAGCCGAGTCCTAGCATCCTGGTCGCTATGCAAAGCGAGTCAACAGCGATGACGTCACCAAGGGTACCGCGGGTTGCTAGGCAGCGCGGGGAAACAGGATTGCGAGAGACGACGGTAGTAACAGCGGTTAATACCGCTAGCGTTGCTAGCAACACAGCGCCAGGCAACAAGGGTGCTTATTACGTGGCCGTTTTCTGTATTGTACGATCGAGGCTACATGAGGAGCAGCGAAGGCTATTCACAGTCAGTCCTGGAGCTACCGCCGAGTTAGTCCTCGAGCTACCTCCGAGTTAGTTCCGAGTTAGCCAGCAGCCAGTCAGTTGTATTGTGGCATTTGGAGTGTAGTATTTGTGATACTGCAGATAGCAGTAGTTCTAAAACTGTCAATTGGGTGATTGTAAGTGCGAATGTGAAATAAAATTTGCTATATCAAATACGGCGTGAAGTTATTTGTCGCGTTATATACGCCCCAACACGTGACAATTGGTGTCAGAAGTGGGATTTGGACTTACACACGTGACCAACGAGCTTCGAACTCGAAACACGTTAGAATATAATAAATTACAACCATTAGTATAAGTCTCATTCAATTGCAATCCTATCTGATTTCTTATGCGTCCATAATGGCGTATTCTAAAACAAAGTTCAAAAGCAACATCTTATTTCAGGCCATTCTGAAATAGAAACAGACAAATCCAAAACAAACAAGGGTTTCCACCAAACCACATGCATCCAAAACCATTATTAAACCTATAAAAATGTTGACGTATTTTAAAGATTTTTGGGGTCAACTGTAACGTGTTGCACACGCCCCCATCAGCCAAGTTTCAACTGTCCCCAAGAAGCTATTACTGCCAAATACTACGGCATTTTAAAATTAAAATAAAGCCAATTTAATTTGCCGGGTATTGAGAGTGAGATAAATTCGATGTGCTTTGGAGGTTAGGTGACATAATGGTGACTTACCTGCAATGCAGCAGTTGCAGAATTAAATGAAAACGGAATACTGCTTTGTTGTCTGAAACAAAGAACATTTCATCCTGGCATCTGAGAGCACAATATTTCCTCTCCATAATTCGCAGCGAGAAGGCGGTTCACCTGGACATCTTGCCTTTTCTGAAGCAACTAAGGCAGGAGGGAAATTCTAAGTGTCACATTTAGCCTCTGTTGAAATTTGCCCTAGTCTCCCCGAGGTACAAGGAACTTTACAACTAGGCTCTGTAATGTGTAGCATATACCAGAAGCTTAAATGGCAAGAAAACACACGCAGATATTTAAATATTGCTGCCGAGTAACCTTTTTGTACGGGCGCAAGCACCGTAAAATTGACGAAATTTAATTACATTTTGTTAAAAACGTAAAGTCGAATTTTTCATTAAAAGCGCAAACTCTTCATTGCAGTTTCCTCTCAATACCTACACCTTAAAATGTTTTGCTTCTGTTTCTTTACACTTAAGTTATGCAATACAATTAAATGAAGTAACCCAATTCGAGATTTCGCTGTGGCATTTCTGCAGGATACCGTGTCTCAGATTCCGAATGCATAATCACATGGAAAGCTACCTACCTACCATGCCTACAGCCACGCCAGAGTGTAGGCCCTAAATTCCCTGTAGTTACATATGCGTTAAGTTATGACGTATAGAAAGACTGTTGTTCAGTTCTATGAAATCTGTTGCGCAACAGAAATCTTTACCTTTTTTACTACTTCTTCCCAAGTCGCCATAATTTTCACCAAGCACTGATTGTTGTTACTACTGAACAAGAATTTTGTTTCCGTCGAAAGGAGCACAATGCCACGAAACGTCGAGCTTCACCTCACCTCACGCAAACGCCATGTAGCGGAATAATTACCAGAGCTTGGCTGTTCCTCTGGGCCCCTACGCAGAACAGTTCAGGTTACTGGACTATTTGCTACTTGGTTAATGTAACGCATTTTTATGTGCATACTGCCCTAGCGTTGTGGCCGACATGTTGACATCATGCTGCGTATTAGGT
The DNA here is from genome assembly GCF_002891405.2 of Cryptotermes secundus. Classification (NCBI taxonomy): domain Eukaryota; kingdom Metazoa; phylum Arthropoda; class Insecta; order Blattodea; family Kalotermitidae; genus Cryptotermes; species Cryptotermes secundus. Next base: position 641,440 of record NW_019732862.1, on the reverse strand, counting down.
AGACCGTGAGTACGATTTTCGGGCCGGTCACCGGATGTCAGTAATAGAATAAAGAGAATATCGCACTTTTGCACGTTTACGTGTTATTGTTCTCCATACAGCGATCTGTCTAAATGAAATATGTAAGTTATAGGTTTATCTTTCCCATTACGGAATGTTTGGTTCCCATAACAATCAATTCCCGACCGTTAATATGTTGCGTGATCGAAATCATTTAGTAGCCCGAGCGAAATGTCTTCTATTTCAGTGTATCGTTTCTAGCCTGAGGGTACTGATAACATTATGATGTGGATATATTAAATGCACGATCAAGTGAAGGAGGATGAGGTTGGTAGGGCATGTAGCAAGAATTCTGGAGAAGAGGAATGCATATAGGATTTTGGTGGGTAAGCCAGAAGAAAGAGACCACTGGGAAGACCAAAGTATAGGTGCGTGAACAATAATAAAAGGGATCTTAGAAAGATAGGATGGGGTGGTAAGGAGTAGATTGATCTGGCTCAGGATAGGGACCAGAGGAGGGCTCTTGTGAATACGATAATGAACTGTCGGATTCCATAAAATGCCGAGAAATTGTTGAGTAGCTGCAGAATGGGCTTCTCCTCAAGAAGGACTCAGTTCCATAAGCAGGTAAGTAAGTAAGTAGTTAGTTAGTTATTGGAGAGGGTGGGTTTCCCCATGCACTTAGACCAGTATTGGTCCATTGTGCTTCCCTCTATGATATTCTACCAGTCTCTATATCCTACCGGTACTGGTGCTTACGATCAGTCTCGCTCAGCCAGCGAGACCGGCTTTACTAGCTGAGAGGTATCTATAATGCTTCCCCCATCTACCAGAGGTATTAGAGACTGCTGTTGGGCGGGAAACGTCCGTAATTTGGCTTAGTGACCTCCTTTGGAGATATGAGGTTCTTTTACGTGCCGTAAAGCTACGACACGGGACCCACGGCTTAAAGTTCCTCCCGGAGGACTTGTTCCCTGAATTTTTCCGCCCTTAAAAATTCGACGACCTCCGCCGGGTATTTGAACCCGCGTACTACGAGTCATGAGGTGGGAACGTTACCTCTAGACTACGGAGGCCGCTTAATTAAGTAAGTAAATAAGTCAGTATATTAAATGAAGCATACTACAACAAGAGGCCGGTTCACGATTCAATATTTGTGCTTGTTAGTCGTGTTAAAGGTCTGCATTGACTTATTATTAGAGAACATTTGGACTAGGAAAGAACATCGAAGAAAGCAGGAAATGTTTATGTAACAAACGACGGGATTCCCGTTGAAATCTGAGTGGATGTTACACTCGTTATTTTAAGCGCATTCGCAGTAATTGAGAGAATTACCTAATAGTTTCGTCATATCCCTCTGTCTGTCCGTCTGTCCCACATTTGTCTCTTTGTCTCCACGGAATATCTGGTCCCACTGAATGGATTTATAGGAAGGTGTATGCTATTCAGTGTTGGTAAAAGCTGTCGATAAAATTTAGTTCTGGTTATAATTGGACAAAAATAACGGACAATACATACAGACAGGTGTCGTCCGCAAAGAGGGCCAGGTGAACACCATGTGTTTGGGGGGCATCATTTATGTACAAATTGAAAAGAGTAGGGGAAAGGACTGAACCTTGTGGCACTCCTGCTTGCATTTCCTTTGGGGTTGACATTTCGCCTTCAACCGAAACCCTGAATTTACTTTGAGAAAGAAAGGACCCAATAAGTTTGGTCAAACTGTTCGAGAATTCCAATTTTGATAACTTATACAGCAAGCCTGAGTGCCACGTGGTATCAAAGGCTTTTTCTATGTTCAAGAACACCGCGGCCGTAGACAGAGGCCGCGCCATAGCTCAGGTGGTTAGTCGCTGGTTTCCCACCTCGATGGCCCGGGTTCGATCCCGGGTCTGGTCAAGTGGGATTTGTGGTGGACAAAAGTGGCGCTGGGGCAGGTTTTCTCCGAGTACTTCGGTTCCCCCTGCCAATCTTCATTCCACCAATTGCTCCACAATCACCCTCACCTATCATCTGGGGATTGTACAATAGGCCAGAAGTGGCCGCAGTACAAGGGACTTAGTCCCACCCCACTAGCAAAAAAAAAATAATACCTATAGTGTAACGACATGCAACCAGGCAAGAGGTGGTGCGGTACGTTGAGTATTTCACAATTGATTATTTGAACTGATCTGCCGATCACAATGGCCGCCCGCTCGAACACTGGGATCGAGGGTTCGAATCCCACTCTAGGCATGGATGTCTGTGTGCGTATATTGTGTTTGTGTTGTCCTGTGTGTAGGTAGGGGCCTTGCGACGGACTGATCACCCGTCCAAGAAATCCTACCGACTATGAACTGTACAGCAGCCCTGTCCAACGCGGCGCCCGTGATATATTTTTCTGGCGCCTTCCGTAAGCACACATATGTTACCCGATTTTTAATATTAATTCAAATTGTAAGACGAGACATTTTTGAACGTCTTAGTACTGTTAAATATTTTCACAAAATTTCCTTGAAGCATGGTACAGTATTAAACATTTCTTGAAAATGTATGCCTATTTCTTTTCTCCCTTGCTAACAACACCAGTCTTAGTTCTTTTTCCACTAGAGAAACCGTCGTCCTCTCAAGATCAGGTAATATTCCCCAGCGGTATTTTTACCCCCCTCAAACAGCCGCAAGTCCCCACTGAATCGGCTTTCATGGATTTCGGATTTATGGTCAGGGTACCATAAAATGTTCTGTGAAAGGGCAGGGCAAACATATTCACTGACACGAACATGACTATGGGGCCCAGCTTACCGTAATTTTCCAAATTTCTAAACTCATCGGCAATATGAATCAAAGTTACTTTAATCCCAACAAAGCGATGCCGCAAACAATAAGAAGTTATTAAGAGGGTCATACACTAATGGAAATTGGTTCCATGGAAATTTCCATGTTCGCTTTCTTCAGCCAAACATTCAGTATTACTTGCGAGTTTGTGACGACCATAGTTCAGTTATGTATCTTGCGTTGTGACAAGTAGTACATTCAACTAGTTACACAGTTGTCAGTGTATTTTAGTTATTGTGCTTCAAATTATTGAGCAAATAAGCCGTAATATTTTATATAGCTATTCTTGATATGGCTAAAAGACAAAGAAATTATAGTTTTAACAGTGAATGGGAGGAGCAGTATTGTTCTATTGAATGCAGAGGAAAACCTGTGTGTTTACTGTGTAATAGTAGCGTGTCTGTTCCTAAAAAAGTAATGTAGAGTGACATTTTTTGACTAACCACAAAAACTTCAACAATGAATTTCCTGTGAAATCTGAACTAAGACAACAAAAGTTGAAAGACCTAAAATCTAAATTAACCTTGCAACAATGTGTATTTACAAAGCGTATCCAGCAAATTAGTAATGTAATAATAGCTTCTTATAAAATATGCCATGTGTTAGCTAAAAGGAAAAACCTTTCAGTGATGGGGAAATAGTTAAAGAAGCTATGATCAGTGCCGGCGAGTCTCTGTTCGATGATCACAAAGATAAATCTGCACTTATGTCTTCTATCAAAGGACTTCAGTTGTCTCACAAAACTGTTGCTAGACCGGTTGAACAGATTTCTGATAATCTGGAATCTCAACTACATCAGGATTTGCAATCGTGTGAATATTTTTTCACTCCAGCTTGATGAAAGCACTGATACATCGGATGTTGCACAATTATGTGTATTTGTTAGAATGGTTTTTGGCGTTTGCACGGTAAAGGAAGAGTTCGTTAAACTGCTGCCACTTCTTGAACGTACTAGGGGAGAAGACATATGTAATGTGTTCCTTAAATTTGTGAAAGAATGTAACTTACCACTTTCAAAATTTGTTGCTGTAACTACAGATTGGGCGCCTTCAATTACTGGTAGGGACAATGGGTCTCTTGCTCTTTGTGCTAAGGATGAATCATTTCCCAGTGTTCTTTCTTATGACTGCATTATCCACCAGGAAGCTTTATGCGCAAAGGTTTTGAAGTTCGACCATGTTATGAATGTAGTAACTCGTGTGGCAATTGTATATCAGGTCGTCTTCTACTCGTCATGGATTGTTCAGAAATCTTTTGAATGTGTCGGACACTGAGCATGGTGACATAATTTTCCATGCAGACCTAAGGTGTCTTAAGGGGGAAAACACTGGAACGATTTTGCTGTCCTCTGGATGAGGTCAGGGACTTTCTGAAATCATCTCCTGGCCAATATTACCAAGAACTTGATGCAATATCATGGCTACTAGATTTAGCTTTCTTGACAGATATCACTTCAAAATTAAATTTGTTAAACCTTGAATTACAAGGGAAAGATCATAACATTTCAAGCATAAGTGCAGTTAATGCGTTTCAAAAGAAACTTAAGCTATGGATTGCACATTTAAACAAATTCCCTTTCACATTTTCCGCATATGAAATCTGTTGTGGAAACCTTAAATGGCTGTGAATACGATCTTCCATCTTTTACCTAACATCTTGAAGCCCTTGTGATCGAATTTGGTAATAGATTTAGCCAGTTTTCAACACTTGAACCAGGGACGATGTCTATCAGTATTCCATTCGCTACTGTTGACGTTAGTGAACTTGGAGGGGAGGTGTGTGAAATCTTCGGAAAGTATAATCTTGAAGAGTTAGAAATGGAAATTTTAAATTTCCAAGAAGACATATCTTTGAAATCCTCATTTGCAACTTGTAGCAATTTCTAGACTCTGGTGGACAGGAATAAATATCCCATGATTCATAGCATTGCTCTGAAAATTTATTCTTGTTTTGGTTCGACGTATCTGCGCGAAGTCGCATTTTCATCTATGAGCATCATCAAAAATAAGTACCTATCCTGCCTAACAGACTCACACTTAGATGATGCACTAAGAGCAGCCTGTTCCAGCTACACACCAGATTTTCGACAACTTGCAGCTAACATGCAGTGTCAAATTTCACACTAATTACATAAGATTATAAGTAAATATAATTATATTAACAAAAGATTTAGTCAGTATTAAATTTCTAATTATTTTATTATTATTATTATTATTATTGTTTTATTGTTATTATTAGTAGTAGTGGTAGTAGTAGTAGAAATAAGTAGTAGAAATAGTATTAAGTAGTAGTAGTAGTGTGGTGGCGCCCGCACCTCCATAGGCATCAGTGAATTGTGCCCCGAGTACATAAGAACGTTGGAGAGCACTGCTGTACAGAATTAAGGAACTGAAAAATTGGCCAAGTTCGAAAGGACTATTTGAAGTCCCATTCTTCGTGGAGACCAACAACGCGCAGACAGGCAAGAATATTCTGTATTCTGAATTCATGCGGANGCCTGTTCCAGCTACACACCAGATTTTCGACAACTTGCAGCTAACATTCAGTGTCGAATTTCACACTAATTACATAAGATTGTAAGTAAATATAATTATATTAACAAAAGATTTAGTCAGTATTAAATTTCTAATTATTTTATTATTATTATTATTATTGTTTTATTGTTATTATTAGTAGTAGTGGTAGTAGTAGTAGAAATAAGTAGTAGAAATAGTATTAAGTAGTAGTAGTAGTGTGGTGGCGCCCGCACCTCCATAGGCATCAGTGAATTGTGCCCCGAGTACATAAGAACGTTGGAGAGCACTGCTGTACAGAATTAAGGAACTGAAAAATTGGCCAAGTTCGAAAGGACTATTTGAAGTCCCATTCTTCGTGGAGACCAACAACGCGCAGACAGGCAAGAATATTCTGTATTCTGAATTCATGCGGAGTTTAGGAGAGTATCTACTTGAGTTTTAGAGCGTACAGACGTGTTCGAGTCAAAAGATAAGTGACAAAGAAAATAAACAAACACGAGTGATAAGTGAAAAGGACCTGTGTGTGCCGGTAGGCAACGGATCAGTTCCTACATTTAAATCTGCCAACAAAATGAGTCAGCCTGTAATGACAAGGAACAATTTTTGTGCTCCGCAAAATGTACAATCGATTCCTTTAACAAGCTATCAGCAGCAACCACAACAACAATATAAACAGAAGCCATGTACGTACAGAATGACATCAGCTAGGGAAGATGAATCAGACACAGGTACAGTAAATGTAAATGAGTGGCAACAAGTGGAAAACAACAAAAGACGAAAAATCAATACAAGGCAAACATATATCCCAAATACAGATATAACAATAAGCAATAAATTTAATCCACTGCCAATTGAAGAAAGCGCTAGACAGGCCAATTCAGAAAACAAAACTCCAAAACCCCCACCGATATTTATGTATGGGGTAATAAACTGTGACAAAATGGTAAATAAATTGACAGAAATTGTTGAAGAAGAGCAATAGTCTACTAAAGGTATGGCAGACAACACTATAAAAATTAATTGTACTACATCCGAAACATACCGGAAACTGGTAGCATTCCTAAAAGGGAACAATAGAGTACACCATGCATATCAACTTAAGGAGGAAAGAGAGTACAGGGTGGTCATAAAATATTTACACTACTCAGTAAATACAAAAGAAATCAAAAATCAGTTAACAAAGTTGGAACACAAAGTCAGGAATGTCATCAATGGCAGACACTGAGTCACAAAGCAACCACTAAACATATTTTTTGTTGACTTGGAACCAGCAAGTAACAATAAAGATATTTATAATATTAATATTATACAAAACAGTTGTAATAGAACCAACACGAAGCAACAAAGGACTAACACAATGCTTTAGATGTCAGCAGTAAGGACATACCAAGACATGCTGCAATAGACCCTTTGTTTGGGTAAATTGTGGATGCCCACATAGTACCGCAAAACCCAAATACCACTCCTGCTAAATGCGCCCTATGCGATGGCTCGCATCCAGCAAACTACAAAGGATGTGAGTTCTATCACAGCCTCATCGAAACAAATAACGCAAACAGACAAAATGTTCAACGAAACCCTACAGTAAACATTCACAATCCCAATTCCCTAGTGAGACCCGAAATACCTAAACCAACAAGAAAATTGCATACAGAAATGCTAGTTACGCAGATGTAACACGAGGAATTACATATAACAGCCAACAAGAAGAAGTCACCTCACCCATAACCTTAAACAGATTTCTTGAAGAATTCAAGAACATTTTCAATCAGCTTATCACGCAGAATACTATGATACTAAACATGTTATCAACTCTACTAACTAAATCCCACAATGGCTAAGTTTCTAAAAAGAGCCCTTTGGAATGCCAACGGTCTACTACAGCATAAAGGTGAAATTAAAACATTTCTGGATCACAATGCAATAGACATATTGTTGGTTATCGAAACCCACTTTACTGACAGAACATACTGCAGGATACCCCATTATAACGAATACTTTGCCAATCATCCGGATAACCTCGCACACGAAGGCACTGGAATACTTATTAAAAATAACATAAGCCATTATGAATTACCGAAATTTGAAGTAAAAAATCTTCCTACAAGCTACAGCAATTAAGGTAAAAATGAAGGCATACGAACTAACAGTAGATGTGGTGTACTGCCCACCTAGGCATAATATCAAAGAAGATAACTTCTACGAATTCTTCCGAACACTGGGAAATAAGTTCATCGCAGGGGGTGATTACAACTGCAAAAACACACTATGGGGATCTCGCTTGACCACACCCAAAGGTAGAGAGCTGTCGAAAATAATACTGTCGTGTAGTGCGACATTAAGTAGCAAAAAGGTCACTAGTAGGAGATATAAAGTGATATGGTAATTAAAAAGAATATTAGGGTATTAGTACTGAATGATTATAACTTTTGTAAACTGTATATTGAGATTGTTTGTCAGACACAGGAAACCATTAATCTGTCTCGATGCTGTAACCCAGGAACCAAGAAAAAACTGACGATAAGATAGACGTAGGGAAACAGTGGACTTGTTAAAGTTCAAGGGTCTATCACTACCAATAGCTCACCCCTTCCAACTTTAAGAGACAGCCTAATTAAAACAGTCTGACTTGCTATCCCAATTAATATTTGTAAAGTATAAGAAATGTATGTATGAAGAGAGGGCAGAAGAGAGGCCAATAAGATCTGGTCTAGTGTACATCGACTGTATTGAAGACTACTTAATCTAACTTTTCGAACTTCTAATAAACATCTTTCTCAACTCAACTTCAACTTGTGATTATCCGGTTTTCCTTCGACTCTTGTCTAGGCAGAGTCCTTTCCCGCAAGAAAATACGGATGTTCAGTAGTATTAGACAAACGTCATTTTTTAGATAATTAATTATAATTAACCCGACGACGGCGGAGTAACCAACCCGGCTACGCAACAATAAGAAACCAAGAGTACTCGTTCCTGCCAACCTGAATCCCTACCTACTGGCCTAGTGACCCAGATAAAATCCCAGATCTATTGGATTTTTATATTACAAGTGGCATCTCTGCATCCTATATTGATATAGTCCCTAGTTATGACTTTCATCGGACCACACACCCGTAATAGCTACTATTAGTACCGAAGTTGTCAATAAAAAGGCCGCCCCCAGGCTTCATAACAGAAGAACCAACTGGACTGATTTTCTAATAAAAATAGAAGAATCCATTAACTTGCACATCAGTCTTATAAGCCCTGGAGAACTAGACGTAGCCCTGACTAACTTCATTAACATTCTTAAAGAAGCAGCTCTACACGCCACTCCAATTCCGACTACACAAACAAGAAGTATAAATATCCCCACTGAAATCAAAAAACTTATAGCAGATAAAAGAAGGGCTAGGAAGACATGGCAACTAAGTCATGCCCCATCAGATAGAACTGCATATAACAGGGCCACCAATAAGTTAAGAGCGGAGATCAAGAAGTCCAGACAGCTGACACTACACAATTACCTCAGAAACCTCAATCGCTACAACAACTCCATTTGGACACCAGTGAAGTCAATTGAAAAAACTACAGTTCTTGTATCGCCTAAGAATCCAGATGGAAGGTTATCCAGAACGATGGGCTCGTAGTATAACCACGTCACGTTCGCCTACCCGTGTGGCGTCACTTTTAACTGACACACTCAGTGAGACTTCTAGCCCCACAAGTTGGTCGGCACTTATAACTGTCCTTTTAGTGCCCTTACGTTGGTCTCCACCTCCATCCGCCGCTTCCTTGTTGCTGTCTGGTTCAGGGTAGGGTGTGGGATTACGCTGAATTTGAATTTGTATGGGCGCCAGTGGACTTGGGTGAAATCCACGAATTTCGAATGGGGAAAACAAAGGGGTGATATGGATAGGCGGGCGTTTGGGGTTCCGACTGCTCAGACGGTAGGACGAAATTCTGTCTCAGGGCGACTTCTGGGCCTTGCTCATACAAGGAGAAAGAGAACACTTAAAACACACACTTCACCAACACTCTTGCTCTTTATTGTAGATGTGAACTAGAATTACACATTACACGGCTGTAGCACTTTGAATTTGTGCACCGGACTTGACCGACTCCGATTTGACGTCCGGGAGATTACTCCTGTTACTCCCTTTTGATGACTGACTCCAATTACTCCCTTTTGGCTACTCACTCCTGTTACTCCCTTTTGATGACTGACTCCTTCCCTTTTTGCGATGACTCCTGTTACCCCCGTTTGATGACTGACTGCTCCGGAGAGGCAGAAGTCCTGACGGAAAGCAGGAAAGCCTGGTTTCCTCTCCTCTGAAATTTTGCTGATTGGCTGAACCTAAAATTTTGGTGTTACTCTCATTTGTATTCAGCCAATCCCTAACAAGATCCATGTTAATTTCGGCCTAAGTACGAGACGGTCCTTCTGACAGCTCTCAAATAAATGAAGGTACGCTAACGATCGCTCGGTACGCCCCTTCGAAAATTATTGCGACTCATATCTATCAAGTCTCAAATTTTCAAAGACTCGCACCGTCGAAGTTAAGCATTGAAATTCCCAGAAATACTTCCTGCTCCGTTCTGGGGGTTTCAAGTGACCTGCAGCTTGCTTGTCCCTCAGAAAGACCAGATGTCCTTGGCGTCTTCTGGTGCTGGGGTCAGTTCTGTATCATCTATTGTTAACAGTAATACAGTCCGTTTACATGTAGTGCATTGTAATTAAGAATGTAAATCAACAACATTGCTGAGGTTCTGCATGGTGCGGTTACAGTAGCGATGAAGAAAAAGCGGAACTCTTCGCAGCACACTTATCGAAAGCCTAATGGCAGTCATCCTGATCAAGAGATAGAGGACGATATTACCACATTACCGCCAAATATTCAGACAATAAAACTATTCGGCCCAAAAAAGATCAAAGAAGAAATTGGTTTCTTAAATATCCAAAAAGCACCTGGTACAGATAAAATCACCCCCAAAATGACGAAAGAGTTGCTCAAAAAGGGACTGGTCATGCTAACATACGTCTATAATTTTATGCTAAGAGTTAGCACTCGGCCAAAACAATTAAAAACAGCAGAAATTAGCTTGATACCAAAACCAGGAAAAGACACAAAAGAATTATCTTCGTATCGTTCAATAAGCTTACTGTCCATAATAAACAAACTATTTGAGAAGCTTATACTTCGGAGACTAAATATGGATCTAAAGCCAGATGAATGGATGCCTCCACACCAATTCGGATTTAGGAATCATCACTCTACAATGCAACAAAGACATAGAATCATCCATAAAATAAATCAAGCATTACAAGACAAACGGTACTGCACGTCAATATTTATTAACGTAAGCCAAGCCTTTGATAAGGTTTGGCATGATGGACTCACATTCAAGATCAAAAAGGTGCTCCCTATAAATTACTTTAGAATACTCAAGTCATATCTGTCTGACCGAGAATTCCGAACACGAGTTAACGAGGAGGTATCCAGCAACTTCACCGTCCAATCTGGAGTCCCACAAGGGAGCGTTTTAGGCCCGATATTATACGTGCTATTCACAACAGATCTCCGCACTACTACTAAACTACAACGGTGACATTTGCTGATGACGCGGTCATTCTTGCCAGCCATGATGATCCAGCAAATGCCTCGCAAAGACTACAAAGTCATTTAGACCAATTAGAAATTTGGCTAAAAAAGTGGCGAATCTACATTAATGAAACCAAATCTATACAGGTCGCCTTCACAATGAGAAAAGAGCAGTGCCCAGCCGTACACATAAATAATACTGTAATTCCACAATCATCAAAAGTAAAGTATCTTGGACTCTACCTGGATTGCAAGCTTACTTGGAAGCAGCATATAGCAAAAAAAAAGAAAGAAAAAAAGAAAAAGAAAGAAAGAAAACAGGTAGACCTAAACGTAAAAGACATACATTGGATCACTGGAAGTAAATCCAGCACATCGCTAGATAGTAAAGTACTTCTTTACAACACAATCATAAAGCCTATTTGGACCTATGCAATCGAACTATGGGGATGCGCCAGTAAAGCGAACATAGCCATAATGCAACGAAGGCAGTCCAAAATACTGCGGATGCTCAGAAACGCACCTTGGTATGTGACTAATCAGACCCTACAGACGATCTTAATGTACCGTTCATCAAAGAAGTCATCCAAGAAAGAATCATTAAAACATCATGATAAACTAGAACACCGCCGGTCACGGTAGCCGAGCGGTCTAAGGCATGTACTGTCTTCGCTCGCTTGGAAACCGGGATCGTGGGTTCGAATCCCACTCAGGGCATGGATGTTTAGTTTGTGTGTATGTGTGCGTTTTTCTGTGTTTGTAGACAGGTAGAGGCCTTGTGACGCGCTGATCACCCGCACAAGGAGTCCTATCGAATGTGTAAGAACTAGAAAAACCGAAGTGAACGGAGAAGTTCATGGAGGTAGGCCTAGGCCCACTGAGGCTGTAGTGCCAAGGAAAAAAAAACTAGGACACCATAGCAATACATTACTGCAGCCTCTACTGGAACAACAACAACGAAGAAGGCTAAAGAAATTATGGCCAGCAGATCTACTTGATGGCTGAAGAGGATCTCTCATTGGAGGAGCCCTCATCACGATACAATAAGAACACGAGGACGGTGTTTAACTTAGCAAATTAGCTTAAACTTTTTATTTAAATCTAATTGCTAATATATATATACTAGTAACTAGTGTGGTCAAACTGATTTATATCTCTTCTGTTAACAATTCGATTCCTTATATTTCACGGCAAAACAATTTTATTGTACAGTTTACAAAACGGAATCTACTTGAAAATCTTTTGCATTATTGGTAAAATTAGAGGTGTGGCTACTTAAGTTCTCCGCATTTTCAAGAAATGATCAAGTCGAGGAGGGTGAGGTGGGCGGGGAGAAGATGAATGCATATAGGATATGAGTGGGAAAGCAGAAGGAAAGAGACCACTGGAAAGACCAAGGCGGAGGTGGGTGTGTAATGTCGTCGCTGCCACCGGTGATGTCGTAGGCGTGGTCTCTCGATGACAGCTAGACGTCACAATGTCATTGCCACAGCATGTTCTAGACTTAGACGATAAATTGGGATAGTTACGGAGACTTGTAGGTAAGCAAGAAAAACTAAGTTTCCTTGGTTGCACCAGGAGATCTCACTTTACTGAATCTAAAAGACCAGTACGGTGGAAGTAAAAAGAACAAGTTAAAACTGATGAGAAGCAGAGCTTCGCCCTATATGACGTGATCAGATGATCTGCGTACCAGTCTTTACAAACATACCTTCTTATAGGACCAAACTGGGCGCTGGTTGACAGGAATGCACTCACATCTCCCCTCCACAACGCATTGGGGTGATCTGTGCATTAGGGTTACAATAACCAGAACTCTCAAGAGCCTTAGCTCGAGCGTGGGAAGGAACTTTTAGTTTGTGTCTCAACCCCAGATTTCTCCTATAATGTCTTTAAAGTGCAAAATACAATTCAAGCTGTCACACATAAATACACGTAAGATGGTTTCCTTATTGGAAGACCCGGAAGGAGGATCTTGACAGATTCATGGTAATGGACCAGAGATATTTAGGTTACTTAAACCCTTAGCTAAAAGCTTCCTCAAATGTGTCGCCTGTCCTGGTCTGCTATACTGATTACAAGTGGTTTCCTGAGACCCTCGGTCCGAGGTACACTCTTATTCTTATAATATTACAATAGTGACAGTGGCTTGTTAATCTACATTAGTACCTTCAGTATATGATAAAACAATTGTTATTACTTATAATATTGTTTACAAATACATTCTACGCTTTCTTATATTATGATTACATGATTGGTTGACATTGGTTTCATTAAAACAGTTCTTATCAAGCTACATAGATCACAACATGTATTACACATTACAGGTGGACAATATTAAAATGCATCTCGGGGAGATAGGATGGAATGGCATGGATTGGACTGATCTGGCTAATGATAGGCACCAGTGGAGGACACTTGTGAACACGGTAATGAATCTTCGGATTCCATAATATGCTGGGAAGTTCTTGAGTAGCTGCAAAATTGGCGGGCCCTCAAGAAAGGCTCAGCTCCATCAGTAAGTAAGTACATTTTCAAGAGTTCACTTCGAATTTGATACACATGTGTTCAGCCTGACGCGGTAGCGTAGTGGTTGAGGAGCTATGCTACAAGCCGGAAGGTCGCGGGTTCAAGTCCCGATGGGGTCATTGGATTTTTTCAGGTGACCTAATCCTTGCAGCCGCCCTAGGCCCTGGTGTCGACTCAGCCTCTAACAGAAATGAGTACCAGGAATTAACTAAATAATTTTCCCGGGGAGTAAAGCGCGGCCGGCGCGTAAGGCTGACAACTTTACCGCCATCTTTGAGCCGATTGTCTAGACAATGTGGGACCCTCAACGTTCCACAACCCTATGGGCCTTCACGGCCCGGTACGGGGATGGCTTTACTTTTTTTTACAGAGAGACAGAGCAGGCCGGTAAACATAATTAAGGACATGAATGACCATTGTGTTGTGTGATCGTTGTTAGGAGCCCTTTCGTGACTCCTATCTACTTCATTTCCATAGCGTGAGAAATCAAGTTTACACTCATAGAAAACTATAGTTAACATATTTTAATTCTTGCGTTTTGAAGCAGGAGGGAGGACGAAATAAAGCTCTGAACTGAATCCTGTATTTCTTAGCTAGCACTTGCCTCTAGTCTCAGTTATACATATTTACATGATATTTCGAAACCTGTCAGTCTGTCTGTTTCTGAGTGTCCCGGAAGACGTTGAATTTCGTGAGAATCTGTTCATGGGTGCACAAGGTGCAGACATGCAAGCGCTTACACGTATATCTCATAAAATTGTATATATCACATCACATCTTGACGTAAATAAATGTTCATAAATGTCAGATTCCCTATAAAAATTCCACTGCAGGTTGCTTATTTAGTACCAACTTACAAGTACTTAGTCCAACGATTACTAGTGTTGTAATTAGTGCAGAAATGCCTTTCAGTTATGCCAATTTGTGAGTAATAATACTTTAATGCCTCGCCCATTATTATCTAGAACAATTTATTAAATAAAATCCCAAGCCTTATATACACCCTATATATATATATATATATCGCAGCTTATAGTTAATCACATGAAGGAAACAAGAACTGTTTAAAATTCTCATATGCGAGTATATTTGTAACACTCCACTGTTTCTGTAGTAGGCACGGCACATCAATATAACTCTGAGGTCATTGACCTACTTTCTCTTAGAAACAGTAGAGCAGAGGCCACTAGGAGAATTTTCCAGAAAGAAGAGGATGTTATTTCGCTTCCGTATATTATTCAATGGAATTGTATCAAGTACGGTCTCGAGGGGTCTGACAATTCAGCCTCACATGTTAGAGAAACATGAAAGCTTTGTCCATTCACGGTCTAGACTCGCGCAGAAGGGCTCCATTTAGCAGGTAAAAGCAATGGAAGTGAGTACTAGAATAACTTTCACACTCCTGTCCGAAAAAAAATGGTCGGAGACAACAAGTACTAAGTAGACTGTGTATGGTTCTGACGATGGCATATAACACACAGAATTACTGGATTTTTTTACTTTTTCCATCGACTGGTATTCTAGCAAATAGAAAACAACGTTTCGGGAAACTGGATCTCTTTCCGTCCTAGGTGACGGAAGGAAGATACTGCACAGTTGGGTCCCTAAGAAAGGACTAATCACATCGAAGCAAAACTGAAGGGTCAAAGGAACTGGTGAAAAAAAAAGAGACAAAAGTGTAGCTTAAAAATAAATAAACTGCTCTGAATTATCAACACTGCGACTAAACCTTTAAAGATCAAAATTCTTCCTAATAATATATAAAAATTATGTTCGTACCTCACAGGAAACACATTATATTTCCATTATAGAGAACGATTGATGAATGCCGTTCAGGAAAAAACACGTTGTTTTTTGATAGAATCATACTATACGCAAAGATATATTCTGTAGGCAGAATACAGATTTGTTAGCCAACTTGCCTTATTTTGAAAAAAAATAAAAGTAGGCTTATGAGGTCACCATACTCTCTCTGTGTCTGTGTATCCCCCCTATCAACTTTCGAATGCCTGAACCAATCGTTATGAAACTTGGCATGTATGTCACCCCACCTGAGTCCATCTCAACGGCGTACTTCATGTACTTTCCAACAGTCTGTGTCTCTGTGTATCCCCCTATGGTTGTTAAGCAACGGTTCGGTAAAAACATTGCCGCGGCAACGAATACAAAAGCAGTAATACTCGTAGAATAATTGTTGGACGCCTCGTTTTCAATGCGGTCCGAGTCGTATCAAAGGAAAGTAGACGATTAGTCCTTCTCAGAACTTCTTGTACTATGCTAAAGAAGTTGGTACGTTCAGCAGCAACTGGGCTGGTGTCCTGGAGGCTAGACTGACTTAACCGGCCGATAATTGTTGTTACGTACGTGCAAATTGCGGTCGCCAGTGGTCGGTCAGCAAACCTGTTCCCATAGCTAGGCATACTGACTTACTGACTTGTTAGGATCGAACTAAGTATTTCTACATTCTCCTCACAATACTCACCCCTTTCCGTCTGTATCCGCATGCCATGAGGCTATGGCCATTGCCTTTGCCACGTGACGCGTGCACTGCATGTACGTGTATACAACATAGTACGCGGTAGGTCGCCATGTCACTGTAATCACTAAAGCCCGCCATTTTGTTCTGACCCGAAACCGATTAATCAAGGACGATTCTTCGCAACACACTCATATTACAATTAAAAGGTAAAGTCATACTGTGATTAATTAATTAAGCACCACGCCACGAAGACGTGTGGGAGAATGCAGGTATAGCTCTACCATTCTTGATCTCCGCGCTAGACGGAGATAAGTGGTCAGTTTCATTCCTCGGCGGTTTTCACCCCTGGCAGAAGAGCCCTCAAAATCTCTTCAACATTTGGGAATCGAACCCCGGTCGTCCAGCCAGTAGCCCATCGCTATATCTACTGAGTTATCCCGGCTTATTGATTATTACAGATACTTACGTGTAATGTGCAAGATGTTGTAAACTAAACAGAGAGAAAATCAGTAATTCCTTAAAATTTTGTTTTTGTACTTGTTTGCAGTTGAGAGACACATGTTACATTGAACTTAAACCATAAAAAGAAACCTTTTAGTTAAGCTTTTAGTTCTCGACTTGTCAATAAATTCGACGACTTTCATGGAACTAGGAGGTTCATTGCCGCATTCACAAGAGGCTTCTACTGTTTACTGCAATTTACGTTTCAAAATTTCAAGGGGTGATTTGCATTTCGGCCTTATTTGGCCTTCGAAGAACGTCTATCATATATATCAATTTTTAAACATACAGTTGACCGTCTCTGCGGTCTAGTGGTCTTAGTTCCTGGCTACAGATCCAGACGTCCGGGTTCGATTCCTGGCGCTACCAGATTTTCTGAGATGTAGTTGGTCTAGAACGGGTTTCACTCAGCCTCGTGAGGATAATTGAGGAGATATTTCAAGGAAATAGCGGCTCCGGTCTAGGAAACCAAAATTAACGACCGTGGGGATTCGTTGCGCTGATCACGCGACACCCTCTATCCGCTAAAGTTGGCACTAACTTCGCCGACAAGCGGAGGTCGCTCGGTCGGTATGGTTCGCTTCCCGTCTAAAACCACAAAGTATGTTTGTTTGTTGATCTACAAGAACGTCGTAGAATTAGTGTCACCAACAAACCGTCAGCTTAAACAATCAACATAGTTAAATATGCTGCTTATGTATGTTACATTATGGGTATTACCGTAATTGGGTTAGTTTTGTTATATTAATTTATCGAGCGTTTTAATTTATGTTATTTAATTCTGTTGGATTTTAGTTGTCTACTTTCACCTCTCGTTGCTGGGAAGCCGGACGGTCGAGTCATAATGACGTATTCTTAATTGTTTTGTTCGTTAACATCGAAATATTTCAAGGGCAGAATCTTTAGAAATCCAAGCTATACTTCTTCAGTATTGCGAATACATCCTGAAACCCCTTCTCCTCTATCTTAGAATATTAAATATTATTTTAGGATAATATTAAAATATTCTTTTAATACTATATAAAGTTTAATGTCTTCAAACAAACCTTACTAAGTTCTACAGAATAAAAAAAGTAAAGCTATCCCTGTACCAGGCCGTGAAGGCCCATGGGGTTGTGAGACGGTGAGGGTCCCACATTATCTAGAAAATCGGCTCAAAGATTGGTCAGCCTTACGCGCCGGCCGCGCTTTACTCACCAGGAAAATTATTTAATTAATTCCTGGTACTCATTTCTGTTAGAGGCTGAGTCGACCCCAGGGCCATAGTGCGGCTGGAAGGATTAGGTCATTGAAAAAATCCAATGACTTCATCGGGACTTGAACCCGCCACCTTCCGGCTTGTAGCATAATGCTTCTACCAACTACGCTACCGCGTGCCACAAGTTCTTAGTAGTTGTATGTATATACCGTATTACTTGGAATATATGATGCCCTCGCATTTCAGATATGTCCAGTTTTTGAATGTGCGTTTTAGGGAATTATTAGAAAGATGCACATTAGGCCGCGCTATAGCTCTAGCGGTTACTGGCTGCTTTCCCACCGCGGCGGCCCGGGTTCGAGCACGGGTCTAGGCATGAGGGATTTGTGGTGGACGAAGTGGCGCTGGGGCAGATTTTATTCGAGTACATCGGTTTTCCCTGCCAATCTTCATTCCAACAGCTGCTCCACAGCCACCATTATCTATCATCTGGGACTGGTACAATAGGCCAGTAGTGGCCGCAGTACCAAGTGAACTCAGTCTCAACTCACTACAAATAATAAAAAAATAAGGTACACATTCTTCAATTCCTCACCTTTCAAAGGGAAAAATATAAAATTTGCGTCTTATATTCGAATCAATGCTCTACGTGTATATATATATATATATTGAGGTCTTACTGCTGAAGTTAACGAAAGAACAAACGAAAAGTATAAGATGCAAACAGCAGAAATTAGGTTCTTTATTAGAGCCGTTTCAGGATGTGTGTAAATTTTAATTGTTTCTTGCATCCTGTTGTGTATTTAATCAATATTAGAGTCAATTTT
>NW_019732862.1:609210-622968 GCF_002891405.2 Cryptotermes secundus | reverse complement strand
AGACGCAGTAGAACAGCAAGACCTCAAAAAGCGAGAAAGTGCCATCTATAATAAAATTGAACTTTAATTCATGAACGTTTAATCAATAATATAATTAAACTAGTTAAAGTGAACTTGACGCAGTGATGAACGTAAGTAGGAAGTAACTGAATACAAGTGAAAGTGAAAAGCATAACAAGTGACCTGAATTGAAATTGGATTCACAAACTTTAAAAAATTTTTAAACAATTTTAAATTTAAATTTCAACTTTTAGAACAATTTTAACTTGTGTTTTATGAGAGAGCTTGATTCATTGAGCGTGAGCCTGAATAAGATACAGGATCGAATAAGTGAGAAGACGAATGTGATTGCGTGTAATTATACAGTTGTGTTCGTACACCTGAGGATGACCTCTTGAGGTCGAAACATGTAGTGTAATAATAATAAAAATATGTTGTGTGGTCGGTAAAATTGACTCTAATATGTGTGTAAACTATTGAATCATAAACATAATGAGGATATTGCAGAAAAATTTGGAATAACTGGCAAAGTACATTATAAAGAACTGCGAAGTTTTTTATTACGTCATTGGAAAGAATGCCTAAAAAGCGAATCAAAAATATTTTGACCGCTGTTTTGGTACGTGTAAAGAACTATTTCCACGGTGATCTTGATGCTGCGACAATGAATAATACACAAAAAAAATATTATTTTTGCTTGGTCACTTAGCGACGTCAGCATCGAGAATGTATAGCGCTGGATGCTATTGTCCCGTATACCTTGGTAATGCGAGAGCAAATAATCGGTTCCGGATCCGATAACTCGATTTATTCGATAATTTTCACATCATAATACAATTTGTTATTACACTAACACATCAACTATTGGACTGCCTTGAACGAAGTCTCCCTTAAAAATCTGCTCGAACAGTCTTCACTGCTCCATATAAAGGCTCGGCACGGACGACCCACAGAAAACACATCGTTGTTCAGCTACGGATATCATGTATTCTTGTCAGGAGTGTCCACCCATGCATTGCCTAGCAGTGGATGCCCTATTGTTGCGCATTCGTTGCTGTGATATTTGCTAGCTTGCTAGTAACGCTGTGTCCATCCGCTTTACAATATGATGATAGACGAGTGATGAATTGGAAAGGATTATGAGAAGCTATTGTGATTGAATCCAGGCAATATCCTGATATTCGCCTGATGGACGGAATGTAAGGATTACAATCCACAATCAGGATGTCGCTGTAACGGCTGATTTCCGAACCGCACACTTCCGGAACCGAAACGTAGAGCGTTACTGTTATATCAGTGGTTCTTAACCTGCACTCTTCGATTTCTAAAAATATGAGTTTCATCGCACATTCCTTATCAAAAATTGTAGAATTAGGTCACTTCTTTGAACACATTCATTCATTCATCAGCAATCTGTCAAGACGACAGGTCCACAGTCTCTTCCAAAACAGTTCCTCCACTTGATGAGATCTAGAGCTTTCTCCTTCAAATGAGAATATCCTCTTCTGTCCCCAAGGTCATCCAGCATCTTATTACGTCTTCTTCCTCGTCTTCTAGTCACTTCTATCAGTCCCTCTATCTTTCCTTTAATAACTTCTTTTAGAAGGCAGTTACTGCGTAAGATATGACCAACACAATTAGCCTTCCGTTTTCTTATTTCGTGTAGGATATTCCTCTGCTCACTGACTCTAAATAACACTTCATCATTTTTCACATAATCGGTCCAACTGTTCTTCTCCATCCTTCTCCAACACCACATTTCGAAGCTTTCCAGGTGTTTCTTATCTACTGCCCTAAGTGTCCAAGTTTCAGCCCCATACAAAGCAATGCTCCAAATGTAGCATTTCGCTAGTTTCTTCCTCAAATTTAAGTCCAATTTGCTGGTAAAAAGATTCTTCTTCTTGCTAAATGCAGCTTTTGCCTGGGCAATCCTAGATTTCATTTCACACGTACACCTTCCATCATCTGTTAACAAGCTACCCAAATATTTAAAACATTTCACATTCTCCAGTTGTTTCTGGTCTATCTTTATTGTGACTGGGGTTGGTTGTCTCTCGAAATTTTCATTACTTTTGTTTTTTCCACATTCATTTCCATGCCATAGCACCTTCCGATTTCAATTAGTCTATCTATAATGCACTGTAGCACAGTTTCTTCCTTAGCGATTAACATAAGGTCCTCTGCATATTTCACAGTTTGAATAATTTGCCCTCCTAATTTGAAGTCTCCAAGCCCATCCAGAGCTACCTCGGTAAGGCATTCACTGTAAAATTTGAACAAAATTGGTGATAAACAGCATCCTTGTCGAACTCCACTTCCAATCTTCACACTTCTTGTCTCCCCTCTGTCCAGTCGCACTCTAACTTTCTGATCCATGTACAATTTGCTAATAAATCTTTTTTCCCGCCAATCGATACCTGTTTCCTTTAGGATCTGCATTAATTTGGTCCAGTTTACACGGTCAAATGTCTTCTGCCAGTCTATGAAGCAAACACACAGTTCTTCATCTATCTCCAAAGTTCGTTCTGCTATAATTCTCATCATCCCAATTGCATCCCCTTTTCCTCTTCTAAATCCAAACTGATCCTCTCCAAGTATATCCTCCATTTTCCTTTCAATTCTTCTTTTAAGTATCTTTGCTGTATGTGAAATAAGGCTTATTGTGCGATGGTCGCTGCATTTTGTCTTTTCCTTTAAGTCTTTGAACACATAACTATAAAAGAAAACAGATTCATATATTTAAGATACTATCTTCTGGGGTATAACGCAGTGTAGTCCGCAGAAAGTCAACCGAAGTTTTGGTGGAACATATCGGCTACAGTGTATTTTTAGCGTCGATTAAGCCGAGCAAGGTACCAGCGTGAAAGTAGGTGACAAGCAGCACACATTTTAAAATTACGTATTTATCTCAATTTTATAGCAAAGTAAAGACAAAGTAAAGTATTAAAGACTGAATATTCGTATTAAGCTGGCCGTCTCAGTGACTTCTCCTGTTGCATCTGTTCAATGATGTCTGAGAAATGAGGACATTTCCTGAAATACCCACACGCATGTCCTTACTTACATTTAAGCGGTCTCGCCTTAATTTAGACGAGAGTGTGATGAATATGCCAAATCACATAATCGCCATGTTCTAGCAAGTGGCAGAAGAATCTCCATCCAGCTGTGAAAACGGCAGCAGTTTCGCGCACCACAGATTGTCTCAAACTCCATTCTGATTCGTCAATGGGTAACAGCATTCAGTAGGACAATCTTCCGTCAGAGTGTTGTCGTTGGTGGAATTCAGGTTGGAAAGAAAACTTCAGTGTATATTTCCGTGCCACATCAAGATGTACAGTGAAAAATATCCTTGGAGAAAATCACTCAACTATTGCAGTTCAGTTGTGGTGGGTGCTCCTTCATTTTCCGGAAAAATATTTCTTCGAGCAAAGGAAAGCTGGTGAAACTTCTTGTTTTAGAGCGTTATACCCGAACTGGAATTTTTCGAATAAATGCAGGTAACGTCTCTCTGGCCGTTGCCTTGTTCATTCCAGTTTTTTTTTCATAAATTCAGTTCATTCATATGTGTGTATACATCTGCCTCTACGCCAGGCGAAGAATACACTCTCTGTTTTCGAGGTCTTCAACTAAATTACTGCCCTTTTTATAAAAAAACTTAATTATTTATGCGCGCATTTAAAAAATACGAATAAGCATTCGTCCACGAGAAAACCATCTCACTTCAGCATGGAGAAGGACAGTAGGCTCGCTCCAGCTTCTTCGCAAAAAGCAAGGAAGAGTCGATGATTTCTGATGAAAGTTACAGCGCTCACGGTAATAGGGGAAGTAGCCTTCATTTTGTAGACAAAGCCTTTATGGCAAGTTCATATCAATGCAACACACAGCGTGTGACCGTGACATGAGGTGCTTATTTCCTTATATAGGCGACAAATTCTGAATTTGTTCCTAGCGTGGCAGGGGTGCTCTAGGTGGAAACTGATCCACAGACGTCAAGCTTTATGTTATGCTCCGAAAAGAAACCTGTTACAAAACTGAACACATCAATTCGTTTCGTAGTTACTTGCAATGGTTCACAGAACAAGAATTCTTCAAAGATTTCTTTCTCTTTTACGTATCGCGCAAACACCAGGAGCAGGTGTCTCAGCCATTAAAGTCACTTGACTCATCTAGCTCAATACACATTTTCAAAGGGCTACCTTTGATATCTTCTATAACGTGCTGCAAGAGTTCTAGGGTCACGTCATTTCACTAAGAGGGCCTGATGAAGCTTCTTCTCTGCATGTGGTCCCAGTGCTCTTTTGGCCGTTTCTGATGCACACTTCTCTTTTCTCTCGTCTTTTGTATGGGGAAACTTTTTCATGGAATACAAATATGCAGATCAATAGGATGTTTTATTTATGGGGGCATCATCAAAGTCACTTGGTTTCATAAAGAACTGGCCCACGTGACGAAATCTTGAATAAGCTATGGCCTCACAATCACATAGGATTTGTGTGGCTGATTCGTCTTCTTGTAGACACCTTTCACAGGTTGGTTCATCTGTCAATCCCAGTTTGAACAGGTGTTCTTTTAGGTGGTGGTGTCCAGTAAGCAATCCTTCCACCATCTTGGTTGATCTCTGCTTAATTTCAACAGAGCCTTCGTTCTTCTGGCAGAGGGTCCTGATATAAATCCTTTTGCCTGTTTGAGTCTCGTTGCAAATGCAAATATCCTCAGGGTTCCGCTAAAATGAGTTCGTGCCCTAGTTGACTACCGTGTGTCAAGGCCATGTACAGTAGTTGCACTACGCTTCTGTCTGTCGAAATATTCTCACAGCTTCTATTGTTCGGACTGAAGCCCGGAAATATCCAGTAGCACAGTACACACTGCAGTCGTTGAAGTCCATCTTTTATGTGGTACAAGTGGAACCGTATGGAGCACAATCATTGTTTTATTTGTGTTTATTCGACATAGCAGGGGTTACTGAAAATAACAAAATTGAATAAAAACTTACATAATTGAAAATACGGGGACTATACACGCTTAAATGCATATAAAATAAAATATAAAATAAAATCGTATATGTGTTATGTCATCACTCACCTCATAATGGAGCAAGGACAAGAAAATGTCAGTTCTACCAGGTGTTGCTAACTTTTCTTTGAAAGTCAGCTATAAGCAACGTGCTAATAAGGAATGTGCCAAGAAATACACAGAAACGTGGCTGCACACTGTATTCTACCTTAAAAAGAATAGTACGTCTCACCCCTACGAGTGCGTGCACCCCAGCTTTATAACCACAGCGCTAGAGGAACCTATTCAGTAAAATGTATGAAATGGAAGTTAATGTGAGAGGCCAGACGGGGCATTGGGTGGTAAACACTTTTGCTTCCAAACAAGAACGTTATTTAATCTAAATGTTGCTTCTTACAGTTGGGAAGTGCGGTGACTTGCCTAACACTGATAATCTACGCATATACTCGTATTATGAATGTTGTTAGGAATCAATGTCCCAGTTTGCTACTCTATATCCAAACACAACTTCCAGGTCCAAGTCAACATTGAGATGTTTTCTACGTTGTGCTAAGCTACATTCTGGTAGTCTTCTTGTGTGACCTCTAGGACAAGTGTACTGCTTATCTGTATTGTGTACCTATTTCAATGTCCAATATTTGTGAAAGTGAGTCATATTTTCTTTAACGTACAAATTACATACTTGAAATCATAATCCTCACCAAAATTTCCAATATTAGGATTATTGAGATGTTGAATATATATTATAAAACGAAGTCCTTTCACTGTGGTTGATGCTTCAATATTTTTCTGGAATCCTGTCAGAGCTATTCACATCAACATGTTCATCAAATTTCCATCTATAATGCTCCATAAATTGTCATGTAAGCAATCTATACCCTCTCTTAATTTCTTCAATTATTTTACGAACACCGGAAAGAAGAATCCTATAATTCTGGCCTTGCCATAGCTCAGGCGGTTCGTCACCAGATTCCAAACGAGGCAACCTGGGTTCGAGCCCGGGTCAGGTCATGTAGGATTTCTGGTTGACACAGTGGCACTGAGGTAGGTTTTATTCGAGTACTTCGGTTTCCGTTGCCAGTCTTCATTCCACCAATTACTCCACAATCACCATCATCTATCATGGGCAGGAGTAACTGTGACACTCTTTGAGGGCACACGTTACAGGTAGTCATGACGCCATCCTCAATGAGGTTGGCCGAACTACGGATGTGTCTTTGGTGGGGATGTATCATGGACCAGGGATGCGTTGGGACACAGTTTTGGGACACCTCCTCGTGGTCCTACTGGCAACGACAGTCTTGGGGTCTGGATCAGTATGACCTTCCGGGACCAGTGGCTAAGTTCCCATAAAAGGCAATAGCATTATGACCGGAGCCTCCCACGCGGCGGCATAATGACTCTTGGGTGTCACTACGGTGTACCCAGGACGAATGCGGGAGAGAACTCCTATGGGGGTAGCTACGGCTATTTGAGTTGTCTCCCTAGAGTACCGACAAGGTGCCGCAAGCCTTCGGGCTCAACACTCTAAAACGGTTAGACCAACCCATGTGGAGGGGTGGGAATGGGGGAGATTATAGGTCAACCCCGAAGGCGAACCTCTCATGCAGATTTTCCTGGTCGCAACCTTATGACTAGCTGTTATCGCATTCCCATTGATCATCTGGGATACCCCTCTCCCCGAACAGGAACTCTAGGTCCTGGAAGCTTGCGAGGGTCCTATTCATCACAGGACCAAACCACCTAAGGCAAGGTGTGAGGCATCGTACTGAGGCCTACGTGGCACTGAGGTGGTAATTAGGCAGTGTCGTGAACGATCCCCTCTGGGCACCAGGCAGCATCCCGTTGTATTTATTTCTTCCAACAGTATGGGGCGCTGCGGGTGGTGACCTTTTAAATCCCCGTGGCCCGTGAGACCGAAAGGAATAAAGTAACCAAATCTGAAACCGGCCGTAAAGACCTTAAATTGAAGAGGGACCCCCCCCCCTCCAAGAATATTCCTATTAAAGATGCTTCACCAAGCTCTGATGAGCCACTAAGGGGCCCAGTTGCAACCAGCGAATCTACTGTTGAAATTTCAGCAAAAGGCAGGGACGAACCAGAGGTTCGAAACCTGTCTGAGGTAAAACCAAAAACTACTTTCTTGGGAGTCAGTAGTACTGACATACCACTGCAGGGGGCTAGTAGCTCTAGCACACCTGCAGCAGGAGGATTGGGATACCTAGTCGCTGTACTAGGTGGACCCCGTCTAGTGAAAAGGCCTTGTCTGGATAAGCTAGACGGAAGTTGAAAAAGCCAAGAGCTGGGGCAAGCAAATCAGGAACTGGGAGTAGTCAGCAACCAGGAAATGGAGGCTTGCCCAAGCAGGGAGAAGCCCCCACCGAAACCCTTAAGAGGCCAAGGTCGGAGGGCAGTACCCCTACAGAAATGGCCAGAATTCCAGAAGGGCCCAGGGACTTACAAGGAGGATCTGACCAACATAAAGGTTTCTTCAAGGAAACTTATTCTGAGGATGTTACCGAAGATGACCAGAACTTCATTCTGGAAGCACTGCGGGAAGTGTTACGTAGGACTCCAAAGGGAGAACTACCACACATGAAATCCTACAGAATGGAGGGAGATACACTTGTATATATGCGCCGACCAATGGCCTGGTCAATGGCTCATAATAGCCATTGATAACTACAGGCTGGAATCAGGGGCCAGGCTGAAGGCTACTGTTGCCAGGAACCTGCCGCAGCCTCTTAAAATGGCTGTCAGGACTATGGGCAAAGTTGCCCAGAATCAGGAAGAGCTTCTGAAATGGATTGCAGACCTCAATCCAGGACTTCATACAGACAACTGGAGGGTACTCGATAAGCCATCTGAGTCGGAAGGCCAAGTCTTATCTTACTTATAGACTGGGACTCTTATACCATTATACAGAGGACCGGTTACAAGATAATTACAGGGCTCTCACAAGGGACTGTTAAGGTGCTGAAAGATCCTGAACTTCAGCACCAGGCAGAACCTGTGTCAGACACGGCATCTTCAAATTCGGTCTCTGAGGGGAAGGGGGATGAGATAACCACTCCCTCGGATGACCGAAGTAAAGTGGATCAGGGGACCCCTTCACACGGAGCCCAGTCCGAAGATAGGGAGGGAAATAAGATGGAAACTCTCCCCTCCCTAAATGGAAAAGGTAACTAAACCAAATTATACATACATCTAACACATCCACACACACAACATATACACACACTATGAAATTAAATTCAAATTAACCTACACCACAGCAAAGTGGCCATGGCAACTCTATGCCAGCAACTAACTGAGGGAAAGGCAGATATACCACTTATTTAGGAAGCTTAGTTATACAAGGCTCAACTGAGAGGTTTAACCAACACAGGGGTAACAGTTTACTCTGTTGTACCTGGCAACAATGCGAGATCTTGTGTTTATATCAGGAATCATATTAATGCCTTACCTTTGTTGGAGCTCTGTTCTAGGGATGCAACAGTTGTGAGGATAACATACACGTATCGAGAAGGTTGCATGGAGCTGACTGTTGCTTCAGTCTACCTTCCATAAGACTCAGATGAACCACTACCAACTAAGGAGATGAGGGACATCATAGACTATTGCTATAGCAGGAAAAGCAACTCATCATTGGGTGTGATGCCAACGCGCACCACATCTTGTGGGGGAGCACCGGCACTAACCCAAGGGGAGAGAGCCTTATGGAATTTTTGGTGAGTTCGAACCTCAATATTCTAAACCAAGGTAACGAGCCTACCTTTGTGGATTGCAATAGGAAGGAGGTTATTGATTTGACACTAGGGACAAATAACATAGGAAACCTGGTAAGTAGCTGGCATGTATCTGATGAGCCGTCTTTATCGGACCACAGATACATATGCTTTCAAATAAGTAACATAGCAACACAACAAGTTACCATCAGGAATCCCAGGAGAACCAATTGAGAGTCGTACAAAGATGACCTAAAGGTGAACCTGGAGATTATTTCGCGAATTATACGCACGATAAGGGATACAGATCGATCTGTTGACGAGTTGTAACGGACCATCATCTTGTCCTATTATCATAATTATCCAGCCAAGACCACTCGCTTACCAAGAAATGCACCTTGGTGGAATAAAAAGCTGAATGGGCTAAGAGTTAAAACAAGAAAGCTATTTAATATAGCGAAAAGGACAGGGCAGTGGGACAACTACAAGGAAACCCTCACCTGTTGCAATAAAGAGATAAGGAAAGACAAACAATCCTCATGGAGGAAGTACTGCCAGTAGATAAATGTTGTAACATGCAGTGCCAGACTCATGACTGTCATGGCAAAGCGGGTGCCCAATAAGGTCAGCGCTATCAAGCTGACTGATGCGCCGTAGCTCAAGCGGTTAGTCGCTGGCTTTCCACCGCGGTCGCCCGGGTTCGATCCCGGATCTGGTCAAGTGGGATGTTTGGTGGACAAAGTGGCACTGAGGCGGGTTTTCTCCGAGTACTTCGGTTTCCCCTGCCAATCTTCATTCCACCAAATTCTGAAGGTAAGTATACCCAAACTGGAGAAGTGACATTGAAGGAACTGTTCAAAGTTCACTTCCCATATTCAAAGTTGAATGATGATTCAGGTGATGAGCAGGACCAGCAAAACCTGGAAGTATGTGGATACATAACGAACAGGGGAGACTGGAACCTGGGTGGTCAGGTTATCAATTAAATAATCAATCGAAATCAGATGGGCGTTAAGTACCTTAAGTCCGCGGAAACAAATGGTATTGTACCGGTACTTCTGCTCTAAGGGGTGGAACATTTAGTCTCACACTTATGCCGCATACTTAGAGCCTGCATTGCGCATGGGTTTATCCCTGCGGCCTGGAGGCAAGTTGAAGTGATATTTATTCCGAAGTCAGGGAAAACTGATTATACCGAGGCTATATCTTATCGTCCTATCAGCCTATCGTCTTTCCTTTTGAAAACGATGGAAAAAGTGGTAGATAGACATATTAAGACTGGTGCATTGAAAATTCATCCTCTACACCGAAACCAACATGCTTACCAAATAGGTAATTCAATGGAATCTGCATTGCATAATGTAATAACACGCATAGAAAATGCGAATGAATACAAGGATATTGCTCTTGGAGCATTCCTTGATGTGAAGGAAGCCTTTGACAGAACCACTCTTGATACAATGAAACAGGCTGCTGAAAGGCATGGCATTGAGCCCACAATATGCAGATGGATTTGTGCTATGCTGGAAAGCAGGAATATAAGTGCTACATTATCTGGAGACACCCTGGGAACGTCTGCGGCGAGAGGATGTCAGTAGGGGGGTGTTCGTTCCCCTATCCTGCGGAGCCTGGTCGTCGATGATATTCTTTAGGAGCTCAACAGTACAGGCCACTTCACAGTAGGATAAGCTGATGTATAGCAATCCTAATTAATGGGAACAGTCCTGTATACAGCTAAACAGTACAGGCCACTTCACAGTAGGATAAGCTGATGTATAGCAATCCCACTTAATGGGAACAGTCCTGTATACAGATAAACAGTACAGGCCACTTCACAGTAGGATAAGCTGATGTATAGCATTCCCAATTAATGGGAACAGTCCTGTACACAGCTAAACAGTACAGGCCAGTTCACAGTAGGATAAGCTGATGTATAGCAATCCTAATTAATGGGAACAGCCCTGCATACAGCTAAACAGTACAGGCCACTTCACAGTAGGTTAAGCTGATGTATAGCAATCCCAAGTAATGGGAAATTCCCTGTATACAGCTCAACAGTACAGGCCACTTCACAGTAGGATAAGCTGATGTATAGCAATCCTAATTAATGGGAACAGTCCTGTATACAGCTAAACAGTACAGGCCACTTCACAGTAGGATAAGCTGATGTATAGCAATCCCAATTAATGGGAACAGTCCTGTATACAGCTAAACAGTACAGGCCACTTCACAGTAGGATAAGCTGATGTATAGCAATCCCAATTAATGGGAACAGTCCTGTATACAGCTAAACAGTACAGGCCACTTCACAGTAGGATAAGCTGATGTATAGCAATCCCAATTAATGGGAACAGTCCTGTATACAGCTAAACAGTACAGGCCACTTCACAGTAGGATAAGCTGATGTATAGCAATCCCAATTAATGGGAACAGTCCTGTATACAGCTAAACAGTACAGGCCACTTCACAGTAGGATAAGCTGATGTATAGCAATCCCAATTAATGGGAACAGTCCTGTATACAGCTAAACAGTACAGGCCACTTCACAGTAGGATAAGCTGATGTATAGCAATCCCACTTAATGGGAACAGTCCTGTATACAGATAAACAGTACAGGCCACTTCACAGTAGGATAAGCTGATGTATAGCAATCCTAATTAATGGGAACAGCCCTGTATACAGCTCAACAGTACAGGCCACTTCACAGTAGGATAAGCTGATGTATAGCAATTCCAGTTAATGGGAACAGCCCTGCATACAGCTAAACAGTACAGGCCACTTCACAGTAGGTTAAGCTGATGTATAGCAATCCCAAGTAATGGGAAATTCCCTGTATACAGCTCAACAGTACAGGCCACTTCACAGTAGGATAAGCTGATGTATAGCAATCCTAATTAATGGGAACAGCCCTGTATACAGCTCAACAGTACAGGCCACTTCACAGTAGGATAAGCTGATGTATAGCAATTCCAGTTAATG
Source organism: Cryptotermes secundus (assembly GCF_002891405.2). Taxonomy (NCBI): domain Eukaryota; kingdom Metazoa; phylum Arthropoda; class Insecta; order Blattodea; family Kalotermitidae; genus Cryptotermes; species Cryptotermes secundus. The sequence continues at coordinate 611,248 of NW_019732862.1, read as the reverse complement.
GGAACAGCCCTATATGCAGTTCAACAGTGGTGCGAAGGGACAAACTTGTCTATCAATCGAAACAAGACGGCGATTATACCCTTTACCAGGGAGAGGGATATAAAGGGACTCAAAGAACCAATCCCTTTCAGTAAAGCAATCCAGCTATCCAGTGAAGTCAAATACCTTGGATTAACATTAGACGAGGGGCTGACATGGAAGAAAACATCTGGATAAAGCTATTAATAAGGACTATAAGTCCTTCTGGACATGCAGAGGCACGTCTGGGAAGACTTAGGGACTGACACCAAAGGTGGTATATTGGATATGCCCTGCAGTGGCAAGACCCATAATCATCTATGCCGCCACTCTATGGTGACCTAGAGCCAAATTCAAAACAAGTCAGGCAGAACTTAGCAAACTACAAAGGAGAGCCCGCTTGGGAATTACGGGGTCTCCAAAAGCTGCAGTGGATATCCTACTAGGACTCCCTCCACTGTATTTGAAGGTGGAAACAGAGGCCAAGTTAGTAAATTACAGATTACGTCTCAATGATCAATAGAGACCTGAATCCCAAGGTTTTGGACATGAATACATTTCTCGGGACATGAAAAAAGAACCCATCCCACAGATGGCATCTGATAAAATGCTACTGAAACAAGTTTATGATCAGATTTCCTGATAGTAGTGAATGGAGAAAGGGGCTTCAACCCGATAGAAAGGGGGGACTAATCTGGTATACAGAATTTTCCAAGCCAAAGAAAGACACGGGACCTGACCCAGCTTGCGGCATCTCAGTAGGAGAGAACTGCTGGGAATGAAACTGCAGATAAGCTGGCAAGAACAGGACCTGAAACAGCTTGTGGCATCTCAGTAGGAGAGTACTGCTGGGAATGAAACTGCAGATCAACTGGCAAGAACAAGATCTGAACAGCCGTTCACAGGACCTGAACCAGCTTGCGGCATCTCAGTAGGAGAGTATTGCTGGGAATGAAACTGCAGATAAGCTGGCAAGAACAGGACCTGAACCAGCTTGTGGCATCTCAGTAGGAGAGTACTGCTGGGAATGAAACTGCAGATCAACTGGCAAGAACAAGATCTGAACAGCCGTTCACAGGACCTGAACCAGCTTGCGGCATCTCAGTAGGAGAGTATTGCTGGGAATGAAACTGCAGATAAGCTGGCAAGAACAGGACCTGAACCAGCTTGTGGCATCTCAGTAGGAGAGTACTGCTGGGAATGAAACTGCAGATCAACTGGCAAGAACAAGATCTGAACAGCCGTTCACAGGACCTGAACCAGCTTGCGGCATCTCAGTAGGAGAGTATTGCTGGGAATTAAACCGCAGATCTGCTGGAAAGAACAGGGTTTGAACAGCGGAAGAGCGGTTCATAGGACCTGAAGCAGCTTGCGGCATCTCAGTACAGATCTAGTACTTAGAGCTGACAGTCCTCCGTCGCGGAGTAGGAGAAATGTTGGTAGTGGTGGGGAGAGCTCCAGCATGCCGACAAGTGTGGCGGGGAATGCAGTACAGGCGTTCTCAAAAGGAAATAACTTCTTACCTCATTGTGTTGCATGGTGGTGGTTTATTCTCGTTGATGTTCACACATCCGAAGTTAAGTTTTAATTGTCGAATGGCAGACTGTTATGCACTATACACTATTATACATATTGCACCGTTATAAACATGAAGAGTTTATTTACATATTACACGGGTCTATTCTAAAGGGGCAACACCGGCAATGTCCGCATAGATATCATCTCCACATGCCAGTCCTTCCTCGTCACCACCAGATGAATCGGAGCTATCATCAGAACTGTCATCACTATCACCGCCAACATGGAAGACGAACTCCCGTCCTGCGTCCAAAAGGCCTTCCCGTGCCATTAATTGTTGCTCAATGCTCCTTGCATGTTGACACCTACTGTAACCGCACCATGCAGGGACCTCGGGAATGTTTTTCATTTACATTGTTTATTACCATGCACTACATGGACACGAAATGTAGTACTGTTAACAATAGATGATACACAATTGACTCCAGCACCAGCAGACGCC
>NW_019732862.1:603639-608931 GCF_002891405.2 Cryptotermes secundus | reverse complement strand
CGCGACTTCTGCCTCTCCAGAACAGTCAGTCATCAGAACGAAATAAGAGTAGTCGGTCAGTACAAGGCAATAAGAGCAGTCAGTTATTGCAAGTTATTACAAGTTATTACAAGTTATTACAAGTCAGTACCAGTCATCAGAAGGAAATAGCGGGAGTCATTAGCCCAAGGGAATAACCGGAATCAGTAGTAACCTCCTGGACGTTAAATCGGTGTTGGGCCTAGTCCAGTGTACAATTCAAAGTGCTATACCCGGGTAATAGGTAATTGTAGTGAACATCCACAATAAACGCAACATTATTGGTGAAGTGCGAGTTGTTTTCAGTGTTCTCTCTCTCCTTGTGTGAGCAAGGCCCAGAAGTCGCCCTGAGACAGAATCTCGTCCTACCGTCTGAGCAGTCGGAACCCCAAACGTCCCCCCCATCCAAATCCCCACCTTTGTTTTCCCCATTCAAAACTCGTGGATTTCACCCAAGTCCACTGGCGCCCATAAGAACTCAAATTCAGAGCAATTCCACACCCTACCCTGAATCAGACCACAAAGGTGCGAACGTGAAGGGCAGGTAAGGGACGACCAACTCGTGAGGCTTGAAGTCAAACTGGGCGGTAAGGACGACGAAAAGGAGGGCGGTAAGAGATGGCGCCGAACGTGTAGGCGAACGGGAGAGGGCGGTAAGACTACGTTGCCATTCTTCTGCAGTTATGGAAGCCAATTTTTGGTCTGCCAGTTTAATGACGTCATCCATCCATTTCTGGAGAGCCGGGTTCGTTGCTTCTGCATTGTCTACGCAACGGCTCCCAGTTCTTTGCGTTACCATGAAAGTGCCTATTCCAAACTCACGTGTTCGGCAATCCGTTTCCTCGGGAACGCTCCTTCGCAACGGTCTGCTTGTATTCGATTTGTCGCTGTTGGAACTCAACAATTTCCATTGTAGCCGTTGCGCGGCGATGGACGTCAGGTAACGCGTCACAATATTAATACAATAATTAGAGAATAATACACTCAAATACGACTCCAAGAGTCAAAACCTTTTAACTTCACTGTACAAGGAAGAATGCTCTTGAGACGTCTGGTCGCACTGGATGCAGACGAATGACTAATCACAACACCCCTCAACTTTCACGAACTTCACGAAGGGACCTGCCCATCCATGCGCAGTTTTTCCTGGACTGTCAGCTCTAAGTACTAGCACTGTAGGAGAGTATTGCTGGGAATGAAACCGCAGATCAGCTGCAAGAACAGGATCTGAACCAGCTTGCGGCATCTCAGTAGGAGAGTATTGCAGGGAATGAAATCGCAGATCAACTGACAAGAACAGGATCTGAACAGCCGTTCATAGGACCTGAACCATCTTGCGGCATTTCAATTGGAGTTGCCAAAAAAACGATCAGGGTCTGGACTGATAGAAATCATAAAAAAATATTGGGAATCCTTAATTAGACTCAAACAGGCAGAGTGTTTTATATCAGGACCTTTCGCCAGAAGAACCAAATATCTGTTGAGATTAAACAGAGATCAACTAAGATGGGTGGTAGGATTACTTACCGGACACTGCCACCTAAAAGGACATTTTTTCCAATGGGGACTGACAGCCCAACTTGTGAAAGGTGCCTACAATAAAACGAATCAGCCACACATCCCGTGCGATTATGAGGCCATAACTTATTTAAGATTTCGTCACCTGGGTCAGTTTTTATGGAACAAAATGACTTTTATGACGCCCCAATAAGCAGGGTCCTACACTTTATTAAAAGTGTAGGATTAATAAGGGCTAATTCAAGGGGAAGCACAATAGATCATTGAAGGTCGCAGTGTGGGGCCCGGTTTTTATGGCCCACCCCTTACATACATACATCATCTATCATCTGGGGCTGGTACAATAGGCCAAACGGTGGTTGCAGTTCCAAGTGAACTCGGTCTCACCCTATGAGAAAAAGTAAGAAACCATACTTCTCCTGAAGAACATTTCTTCCAACCTCCGTTCTTCTTTATTTTCGTTCGTCTAGGATGTGCCTAATTAATTAGTATTCTTATAAGAGTATGTCTATAAACTAGTAATTGTTTGAAAAGGCGATTTATTACTATTCCCTTGAAATATCTCCATTATTTAATCTCAGTCTCAAGAATTTAGGAATAATTTGACAATTATGACCACTCTGAATTTCGTTTCTTCTGGTAACGCAAGAGACAGAGATGAGAACATTCTTATTTTCATTACAGCGTATAAAATATGTTGCTAATTTAGTTAGTGGTTCATCCTACATGTGGAAAGCAAAGCTATCCCTGCAACAGGCCGTGGAGGCCCGTACAATTGTAAGACGTCGGCTTGTGGCCCTCAGCCTATGAGTGTATGTGGCGCTATATTTGTGCAAATCCATCATAAACACCAGCTACGTTACGAATATCGTCCAGCTTCCGGAAGCTGTGCACTCAAAACGGATCCAGAGGTGACTCTGCTATGAGGACCTCTGTTTGGTCCTCATTACAGGCCACGGCCAGGAAAATACGTGTATAATGCATAAAATGGGACGCAATTAGGCTAAATAGTCGCCAGTAGCTACGTCGACATATTGGCACTAGTATGTAGACCAACATATATCCACACAAGTTGTTCATTGCGCAATATTTTTAATTATGTTCTCCAAGCATTTGTAATGGAGGAGTACAAAGGTGTACTGAATGTAATAATGTGTACGTAACGAAAGTGCTATAATGAATTATTGATATATAGTATATATTGAATGGAATACTGTAAATGTAATTAAATGTAAAGTGTAACTAAGTAGCAGAACTAGAGGGTTACTGAATGGATACAGTAACACCTGCTATTAATTACCACTATAATTACTATAATTGAAAAACCCCTCTAAGGTTCAATTTAAAGGTAGTACTTGGTATAACAGATTAATTATAAGAATAATGTATGAAGCTAGTCTAGACATGTTACTAATAAAAGTTGTTATCTTAGTCACCCGCATGGGACAGATGACATTATGACCCTGATGTCGATGCGAGGGAGTAAACAGTCGCCCTAACCAATTAATTTGATTAAAGCGACCGCATCAAAGTCTGAAAGTTAGGAATTGTAACATGTCGTGACAAGTGTGTGTTATAGGTCTAAACTGGGAAGAGGCGCTGACTCACGTTCACGAGCGCAGATGTGTTGTAATAACGGTAGACGCTATGAGTGAACTTCGTTCAAGCCAACGCCCAGATTGGTCCTATAAATACAGGAGTATTGTGGCTCCAAGTATCATATCTATTGATCACTCTTCAGACGGCGAAGCTCTGCCGGTTTTCGGTTCGAGTCTTTTAATCTGTAAACTTTCTTGTATTCTATTGGAAGTTGGAGTTGCATTGCTACTGTAACTACTTACCATCAGTGTATCTACAGAACATCTTATTAAATAACATTCTCATAATCTGCAACCAAAAGACTTACATCTTAGCGTACCTACGAAAATTATCCTGAAATTCTACGTGGGCCTTCTCTCCGGTGACTTCACCACCTCATCACCGGCGGCAACGACATCAGCGAGCTAGGCCCACTTCATTTCACATTAACATTACTGGCCTGAGCCCCACAGCTATTGCAGTACACCCCTCCCCTCAGTATCCTAAGCAGCTGCACACAGCTTCCACAGAGCGAAGAAAGACGTTGTACCTACGTTGCTACAGCACAGTAAAATCGACGAAAATATTTTAATGAAAATTATTCTAATTAATCTACCCTATCTTAAACATTACATTGTTATTCATTGTATAATTTACTAATCAATTTTCAATACTATTTGTACTATATAACACACTTACTATAATTATTGTAATATCCACAATATACTCATAATGTTTTCGCACCCTGGCGATGTTTACAACTGTTGACCATTTTCATTTTGTGGATGCTTTTATGACGTTGGCGTTATGTAGACTATGGATGAATAATCAACGGCCGGCGAGTAGTATGATTCCCGTGGCTCGTATAAGTGGCTTGTCTACGAATTTTGACAAAAAAATCTGTATCTATTATGGGTTTCAACATTCTGCCCCCCCCCCGCAAAATAAAACTATAAAACTTTTAATAATATCAAATAAAATTTAACAATTATATGTATATACTAAATGTGTCCAAGCACATATGATCTATTTTTTTTCCTTTCTGTTTCCTAGTTGTGCTTCCCACGTTGTGAAGTCAGAAGTCGATTGCAGTGCAAATAAGTTGCCCAACCCTGATCTAAACTGCAGAGTATCGGAAAGTAGGACTGAGGTGTGGTCTAGTGGTCAGAGTTCTTGGCTACAGATCCAGAGGTCCGAGTTCGATTCCCGGTGCTACCAGATTTTCTGAGAAGTAGTCGGTCTGGAACGGGGTCCACTCAGCCTCGAGAGGTTTATTGAGGAACTATTGCAAGGAAACAGCGGCTCCGGTCTAGAAAGATCTAAATTAACGGCCTTGGCGATCGTTTGCGCTGACCACATGATACCCTCTATCCGTAAAAGTTGGCACTAACTTCGCTGACAACTGGCGGTAGCTCGGTCGATATTCTTCGCTTGTGGACTATTTTGACTTCGAAAGGATTTGGAAGGAAGAGTTCTTGGCCCCGTCGAAACGCTATCCCAGAATTTGCGAGGAAAGATTGAGGAAATCACGAAATACATCTGTCAGGAAAGCCGGACAGAACACCTCCCGAATAAGAGCGCAGCTTAAAAGAAATATTTTTGGGTTGCATTAAATGTTGGTAAATTCTTGAGTAGGTGAGCGACTAGTACTTCACAAGAACTCAGGTCCAAAAAGTATTGTATTGTATTGTATTTGTAATATTGTAATATGTACTTAGACTTTTGATCATACTATATACTATTTTAATGTGTAATTTTTGTGTTAGCCAAGAGGGTGCTCCGAGAGAAGTTGAAACCGTCTGTCGCAAGCCTGATACATGTTATCAACTCCTGACCTTTTAACACTTCGATAACATGTTCCCCCAAGCTGGAGAGAAGAGAGTCTAGTTTTTTGGTTCGTCCACGCGCTATGCCGCACGTACACAACTGAACCTTTAAACTCTGTACTCATGACTCCCCCCACCCTCTTTGGCCCTCTTTTTAAAGTTTAATATATAATACCAGTAAGATTAAAAACAGGAGGAGACTTCTTCAAAAACTTGTACTGTATACACACTGTATATACTATCTACATCTTTTACTTCTTTTAATAAAAACTTAGTATAATTGTTGAGCATAGAAATTCGTCTTCAATTAGTGGGTTCCTTACCCGCCTTACCCAGCAAGAAGATATTACAT
>NW_019732862.1:570389-601876 GCF_002891405.2 Cryptotermes secundus | reverse complement strand
GTAAAAAGAAATGGCGCATTTGTGTTGATTTTCGTAAATTGAATGATATCACTTCAGGGGATAGTTTTCCGCTTCCTAACATTCAAGAGATTCTCGATAACATAGGAAAATCAAAATATTTTTCTGCATTAGACTGTGCATCAGGTTTTCATCAGATCCTAATCACACCTGAAGACAGGTGCAAAACTGCTTTTAGCACACCCACAGGACATTTCGAATACGTTCGGATGCCATTCGGACTAAAAGCAGCACCGGCTACGTTTCAGAGAATGATGAATTCTATTCTGAGGGAATCTATAGGAGAAAGATGTTTAGTGTATATAGATGACGTCCTCGTCACTGGTAGGACACTAGAGGAACATCATAGAAAACTGAGAGAAGTTTTTGACCAATTCAGGAAGTACCATATTAAAATAGAGCCTGATAAATGTGAGTTTTTAAAACCAGAATTAGCATATCTTGGACATGTTATCACGGCAGAAGGAGTAAAGCCAGACCCAAAGAAAATCGAGGCCGTGGTTCAATTCCCGATCCCTGAAAAGGAAAAAGATGTAAAGGCCTTCTTAGGATTAGTAGGTTATTACAGAAAATTTGTTAAACGTTTCAGTTCTTTAGCAAAGCCTCTTACGGATATGTTGAAGAAGGGAAAAGAATGGCAATGGACCGATTTAGAACAAGAAAGTTTTGAGATCTTAAAAGAAAAGTTAATTGAGTTTCCTATTTTACAATATCCTGATTTCAGCCAACCTTTTATTTTAACCACTGATGCTAGTGGCTATGCATTAGGTGCAGTTTTAAGCCAAGGAACCCCAGGAAAGGATCGACCGGTTGCCTATGCCAGTAGGACTTTGAATGGAGCCGAATTAAATTATAGTACTGTTGAAAAAGAATGTTTAGCTATAGTCTGGGCATGTAAACATTTTAGACCGTACCTGTTAGGAAAACCCTTTCAAATTTGGACTGATCATAAAGGATTAACGTGGATATTTAATGTAAAAGACCCCAGTTCGAGGCTCTTAAGATGGCGTTTACTGCTTGAGGAATATGAGTTTGAAATCAAGTATAAACCAGGTAAACAAAATACCAATGCAGACAGTTTAAGCAGATATCCTGTCTGTACTCTTGAACAAACAGAACTGACAAAAGAACGTAAACTGAGAATTCTGAAAGAAATGCATTCTGATTTAGTGGGAGGACATCAAGGGATTTCACGAACACTAGAAAGAATTAAGCTATATATTACATGGCCAAACATGCAGGAAGATGTTATCCAGTTCATCCGAAATTGCGAAGTGTGCCAAAGGGTAAAACAAGGTAAGGATTTAAGACTTAAATTAAGAATAACTGATACTCAACCGGAACCTTGGAAAAAGATCTACTTAGACGTAGTAGGTCCTCTACCTGCATCTGAAGAAGGTCATAAATATATCCTAACTTGTCAGGATAATTTAAGTAAGTATTTAATTGCCGTGCCATTAAGGGATCAAACTGCCGAAGAGGTTAGTGAAAAGTTTCTCGAGAATGTTTTGTTAATTTATGGGTTACCTCAAAGTATAGTGACTGATCAGGGTAGCAACTTCATGTCAGATATTTTCAAGCGCCTTTGCCAACTTTTCCAGATTGAGAAATTGCATACTAGCATCTATCATCCTGAGAGTAATGGCGCATTAGAAAGAACGCATAGGACGTTGATAACCTATTTAAGAAGTTATGTTGAAAAACAACCTATGTCGTGGCATCAATGGTTACCTTTTGCGTGTTTTTGTTTCAATACTACCCCACATTCAGTAACAAAATATTCTCCCTATGAGATATTGTTTGGAAGAAAGTGTAATCTTCCCGGTGAACTTAGTGAGAAGGGTACTTTGTATAATTATGACGATCTAATACATGTGATAAAACATAGGATGCGAGAAAGTCATCACATAGCTCAACAGAATTTACAGAAATTTAAAGAGAAACAGCAGGAGAGAGTTCCTGAAAAGAATGTAGTAGCATTCCAAGTTAATGACCTAGTGCTTGTGCAAAATAAGCATAGGAGACATAAGTTAGATGCGCTATGGGAAGGGCCGTATGAGATTAAAGAAGTGCAGTTACCAAATTTAGTGATACAGCAAGTAGGAAAGAGAAAGAAACGTACCATACATGTAAATTTAGTAAAACCCTTTTGTTCACAGGAAGGACAAGATGAAAACAATTCGTCTGTGGATTGTCGGAATTAGTCTCTTCCTTTGTTGTGAGTGTTTAAAGCCTGAACTTGTAGAAGTTATAACATCTGAAACAGGTATTTATTTTGACGAAGTGGGCCAGATCTCATTCTACCCCATGACATGGAAGGTTGTAAGTTACATTGATTTGAAACCGACACGTGATCTCTGGAGAAAAGTAAAAGAGCACCAGAAACGCGTTTCGCAATACTGCCATGGGTTAGAAAGCGCTCCCTGGTACCACCTGACAGATTGTAATTCTTTTAAAGCATATGTTAACAAAAAGGTCTATTACATTGATTCTTTGAAAGACCTAGTAGCAGAATACCTGAAAACAGATGTATCTTACCGAAGGAAGCGAGGGGTTTTAGACTTTGTAGGTGAAATTTCCAAGATTCTGTTCGGAACCTTGACGCAAGCAGATGCAAGAGAGTACAATTCACACATTAATCAGTTAGAACGCGAACAACAAGAGTTTTTACATATTTCTTCCGAACAGATGACAGTAATCAAATCTACTGTTAATTCAGTGAATTTGACAATGAGACGTATAAATCAAAATGAAAAAGTTTTAAAGGACAGCTTAATCAAATTAGACAAAAAAGTAAGTAATGCCACTCTTGAATTACAACAAGAAATAGAGCAAGTGACTACGGCCAATATGCAAATTAAGACTATAGAACGAGGGTTAATGGAATGTCAGCATGGATATGAAATTTTAGTAGATGCATTGATTCATGCAGAACAAGGGACGTTTCAACCGCAATTCGTAACTGCCGAGAAGATCAAAACAGTTGTAACAGCTCAAAAGTTGCCTACTGGAGTTGACTATCCTTCATTTCCTTTTTCAGAGTTACAGCACATTATTGTACCTCATATCTATTCACACAACCAATTTCTCGTGTATGTACTTGACATACCCTTGCTCTCCTCAACACTATTCCATCTATATAAAATACTCCCTTTTCCTACATTCAAACAAGATAATGTCTTTTCTTTTATATATTCCTCGAAAGATTATATATTTATGGATTCTCTGAAAAGACAGTATGGTAAACTATCCACTAATGAATTAACTAGATGTTTTCACCCAAATCCTATACAGAAAGTTTGTAAAGAAGAGATACCAATACTGTCGTATATACCTGGAAATGATTGTGAATCCACTCTACTTCATCCCTCATCACAAAATATTCCCCCTACCTGTGAAATTAGAGTGTTAAGACTAACGAAGACCTATTGGATACCCTTATCCTTCAGTAATCAATGGCTCTTTGTAACCCCGAAACCTGAGAAACTTTCTGTTATTTGTGATGATATCACAAAGCAGGTAGAAATAAGACAAAAAGGTAAATTGACATTACAACAACAATGTAAAGCTTATACCACTTATGTGACCTTGTATGCTATGAGTACAAATGTTGTAAATGTTTCCCAAGATTTTGTACCTACCATTCCCCTCGACTTAAATTGTTGCCTAACCTTCGAAAAAGCGAAAGAGTTTGAAGAAATACCTTTGTCAGTACCTTTAAGTAATATACTCGCATCTGCAGATGATCTCAGACTGGCCAGTCACAAGGTAAATGAGGTGGAACAGATGATTAAGGAACAGAGAATGAAAGATTATTCGCAATGGTATATTCATGTCACTTCCTGGAGTGCAATTGTGAGTTTTATTGTATTTATTGTATTCTCATGTTGTTGCTGTTGTTGCTGTTGTAAAAGTTGTCGTACATGTTGGTTTAAGATTTGGGACAAATGGACCCCAAAAACTTGTTGGAAAGAAACTAGTGAACGCCTGTGTATTAACATAACAAATGTACAAGGTAAGCAGCCGAGCATTCGCTATGGCAAAACAACACACACCTCTCCGCCTCCATCACCCTCATATTCCGCTCGTGAACCCAATACTTTGACCCCAATGATAGAAGATGGTAATGAAGAAACACGATTACAACCTCCTGCAGCATCCCTTCGTCGTCCCTTATGTCCAAACGAGAGAAACTTCCGATAATGAGAGGAAAAGTCTGGTTCAATATAACCAAACTTTTAAGAAGAAGGGGAGTGTAATATTGTAATATGTACTTAGACTTTTGATCATACTATATACTATTTTAATGTGTAATTTTTGTGTTAGCCAAGAGGGTGCTCCGAGAGAAGTTGAAACCGTCTGTCGCAAGCCTGATACATGTTATCAACTCCTGACCTTTTAACACTTCGATAACATGTTCCCCCAAGCTGGAGAGAAGAGAGTCTAGTTTTTTGGTTCGTCCACGCGCTATGCCGCACGTACACAACTGAACCTTTAAACTCTGTACTCATGACTCCCCCCACCCTCTTTGGCCCTCTTTTTAAAGTTTAATATATAATACCAGTAAGATTAAAAACAGGAGGAGACTTCTTCAAAAACTTGTACTGTATACACACTGTATATACTATCTACATCTTTTACTTCTTTTAATAAAAACTTAGTATAATTGTTGAGCATAGAAATTCGTCTTCAATTAGTGGGTTCCTTACCCGCCTTACCCAGCAAGAAGATATTACATATTGTATTGTATTGTATTGGAGAGGGTGGGTTTCCCCATGCACTTAGACCAACTATTGGTCCATTGTGCGTCCCCCTATGATATTCTATCAGTCTCTGTTCCCTACCGGTACTGGTGCGTACCATCAGTCCCGACTCAGCCAGCGAGTTCGGCCTCTACTGGCTCAGCGGTATCTCTCGATGCTTCCCCCATCTACCAGAGGCGTTACAGACTACTGTTGGGCGGGAAATGTCCTCAATTTGGTTCAGTGGTCCCTTTGGGACATGAGGTTCTTTTACGTGCCGTAAAGCTACGACACGGGACCCATGGCTTGAAGTCCCTCCCGGAGGACTTGTTCCCTGAATTTTTCCGCCCTTAAAAATTCCACGACCTCCGCCGGGTTTGAACCCGCGTACCTTGAGTCACGAGGTGGGAACGTTGCCCCTAGACTACGGAGGCCGCTGTCCAAAGAGTTAGTTTCTATCTATCCAGTCTCACAAGTCCAAACAGCTGGTATATCGTTATTACTGTCGACAGTAAATTGGAAATTAAAACTATTAACATGGAACGGTCATTCGTGACATGATATTCGCACCAAATTCCTTGAAATCCTGTCAGTTTTTTCAAAATGTGTGACAGCTGATACGAAGGTTGCAGTATAAACAGGTGCAGTTTAAAAATAAAGGAGTTTGTACCTTTTTACCAAGAAACATCGCCGATTTTGCTCCGTTTCTCACGACTTGCCAGCTACATATCCAGTTATTCACTTGGAGATATTCTGGTTTCAGCTCATCCGTGCGCCTTTTAAGCGCGCTCGCATCTCTACAGACCTCCCAATAAGTTCACTCAGTCAGTCCGTCCGTCTGTCTGTACGCATGAAACAACTCGACAATCGCTTGACGGATCTTCGTGAAATTAGGTACTGTGGAATTTTAAGAAAGGTCGATATTCATTTAGACAGGGCAACTTCAATGGCCACTTTATATCAGTTCCTGCATTACTCTCCTGCGGAACTCGAGAAGTAAACATAATTCGAGCGAAAAAAATACAAAACTTATAGACGAAAAAGAAGCATATATTTTATATTCAATAAACGTTTCCCCGTAATTTTGCTGTTTTAGAGATACTGACTCTACACATATTTTTGAACTTCCAACATTATTTTATTATACCCGCAAATAACGGAGCCGATAGGGAGTTTGCTGCAGAAGGCATATCGCGTTTTCGTAACGATATACAAAACAGTTCCAAATAATTGTAATGAAGCTTCAAGACAGTCTGCAAGTTGCCTTGCAGCTCATAGTCCCAGATATACACGTACGTATGCCACTCCCTAACACTTACGGAAGTTTATCTGTAATCGATTCCTGTGTGAATCGATTGTCTGTAGAGACGTGGACACATCTCGAAAGATTGCAGCTTTCTCAAAGGAAGAATGTTGCGTGATCAATATGGCTACTCGTTTGGCATACCTGCATTTTCTTACTTTATTTAGATGTTATTTCATTTAGCTAACATCATGGAGTAGAGCCCTTCTTCAGCAACTGGTAGTCGCTTGGATAATCAAGAATTTCCCTCACCTTCTATGAAAAGTTTATTACCGTATTAAATCCCTGCCCTGCGCCATGATTCCTGGTTGTTCTACGTATTCTGTTCCACTTTATTAGAGAATATGAGGTTCTCAGGGCGGTGAGCATGCGCAGTGCGGTCTTCCCTCGCGTAACTCCCGTGTATCATACATCGCACGCACTTCCGCTGGTGCATTGCTTGGCTTAATCTTCCTCCGAAACGTCAGGCTGTCTCCAAACTATACGGTGTTCCAATCCGTATGGAGGAGTAGAGGTATAGCTACACCGTTACTGACTTCGGCACTAGATGGAAGTGAGTGGTCAGTTTCATGCCCCGGCTGCTTTATCCCAGGAGAAAAGGCCCCTGGTAACCATTGAATAGGAGGCTGAATGTGCCTCAGGGCTGTCTGGACCCTGTACAGAAGAGAAAATTCACTTAACCCTGACGGGAATCGAATCCCAGGAGCCCAGCCCTTCGCACATTCCTATACCGACTGAGCTACCTCGCCTCCTACGCTATAGAATCTTTTGAGATTTTAATCTGTAAGTGGACGTAAATCTGTTAAGTTTTCCTTAAGCTGTGCGTCTATTTACTAACATTTCCTAGCAAATATCTCGCGAAGAGCGAGACGGACTCTTGCTGTGCTGTATGTTTGTAAGCAAATGTAACTGAATAGTAAATGCAAGTCTCGCAACTTCAGATGGGTATTTGCTGCTGAAAAGAAGAGAAACCGAAGAGAAAGCATAGGGTTTGGTTATCAGATTTCTTACAGAAGTGAAATTGCCTTCATTTGCTTTAAAAGTAGAAAATACAGTAGAACTTGGTTATAACGTCATCAAAGGGACCTAAAAATAGTGTCGTTATAAAAGAATGTCGTTGTAACCGAAATGGGCACTTCCACAGTAGCCTTATGTTAGTCACGTAAAAATCTACCAAAACCGAGTTAAAATGTTGCATTTTTTAGTGAAATACGTAGTTAAGTACAGACTAACGTAATATTAACGTGGAATTAATATGGATTCTCCACATCGTTTGTACTGTAGAATTCACCAAACCAAATTCGCGGCATACATCAGCTTTTTTCCTTCCATTTTCTATTTCACGAATCACTTTAACTTTCTCTTCAATGCTTAAAACTTTCCTTTTCATTGCCAAGTTTTCGCTAGTGCACTTCTCTGGGTTTAGGCAGGAACACTATAGGGTAAGTAGACAATGTGAGGTCCTGTTAGACGAGATTCTAGGAAAGGAATGCAGTTAACAACCTGCCGCGTCCTCTTGCACTATTCACGCAGTCCCACCCCACACCCTTGTTTTCGCATAAAACCCACGCTCCTCTTGCAGCCCGCGGTCGTATTCTTCCAGGACAGTCACGTCAGCAAGTAGAGAAAGTGAGGGTGGGCAGACACATCGAACTTTCCCACGATATCAGAGAAATTCAGGAATGAAAATGACGTTACATACGAGGTTGATGCATTTGTGCATGTCGTACTAAGCAAGGTATAAAAACAGTTGCTTTATGAGGAATTAGTTCGTACCATTGAATATTTGACGCAATAGACAAGGTGTCGCAGAAACCGATGTTGCTATAACCAAGTTTTACTGTATTTGACGTTTTAGAAACTCTTGAAGGTTGTTGGCTTTTATTTACTTTGTTGGTCACCAGATTTCAAGAAAAGAATGTAGGCAGTCAATCGCATTGCATGGCACAACACACGCTCGCAAATCATCTCCACTAACTACCCTCAACAGGAGTCAACGCTTTAGGGGGACCGACTCAATTCCGGGAAATTTCCTTTTACTTGTCTCATCGAATACTCTTTTTCATTCGAAAGCATCTGCTAACTTTTTAACAATTTGTAAGTTCATTGGGCAAGAAGGTTTACAGTTCACATCAACAGGTGTCATGGTATTTTTTCATCTGGAGTAAAGCAGACAGAGCGTAAAGCTGAAGACTTATTTTAGTCTAGAATCAATTTTAAAACAAAGCCTGGAGCTTGGCCCACAACGCAGTGCGCAATCTCATGCAGCTCCGTGACTACCATCTGACCTTTACTTTTCCGCAGGTTGGTCAACTGCGTTGCATTTGCTACAATATCTGATAAACTTTCATTATTATGAGAGGATGATATGAGACAGATCTGAGCGGCCTATTTCCTGCCTTCTTGGCCTGAAGGGAAGTACAGATTCCGTCTTAGAATAACCAGCAATACATCCAAGATTCTAAATGGAACATACCAAATATAAGTTTAGTGCATTGTCTGCTCCATGTTACATTAAGATACATGTTTTTAAAGCAATTATATTTGATTTGACGATTTTGGAAAACTGCACCTTCCACTTGGACTTCAGAGTCTTATATTTACACACGGGAAGGTATAAATTTTACTTTTATTCAAATAAACAACTACCTATGTAGACAGATGAGTAGGGGATGGATGTATGGCTCCAGGTATACTTAATCTCTACAGTAATTCTCTCGAGTTGTTAGCATTATGCTCTGAGAGAAATTCCGCCTTGCTCAGTACATTGGAGGCATTCTGAATCTTAAGGGTGTGGCGAAGGAAAAACTACTTGTCCTTTCCAGGAATCGAAGGCAAATCATGATCGTATCCAGTAGCTAACTTGCTTAGTTCGCCCATTTCAGTTCATTCTTCAATTCATACAATTTCCGAACGGTATACGTATATATGTTTGTGACGATTGTACATTAATACAATTATTGTGTTTCTGGACACTATCCCTGATCCTGTTTTTATTTAAAACACACAATGTTTTGAGGACTGGATTTTGTCTCTGGAGACAGAGACTAGCTCTATAGAATGGGCCGAACTCTGTAGGTTCCACCTGATAACGGAAACAGAATCCAGTCTCCGAAACTTTGTGTGTTAGGATGATGGATAATGCCCAGAAATACAATAACTGGATATACGTATGTATTTATAGTGCCACATCAGATTCTATGAACCTCTACATAATTCTTTAAAGTGTGTCTGCGAATTAGTGTATGACTATTAACAACAATATCCAGTAACTTCTTAATATCCAGGTAATTATCCAAGAGTCAACAGTATATCGCTAATTGATTTAAAATACATACTTATTAACTAACTCGACGTATCTGAGTCCTTCTTGAGAAGCCGCTAGTCGCTCAGATCCTCAAGAATTTCCCAGTGTCTTACGGAAGCCAGTGGTCCACATCCTGAGCCAGATATATCCAGTCCACACTAACCCATTTTATTTCTCTGAAATCCATTTTAATATTATCCTCCTACCTGCGATTAGGTCTTCCTAGTGATCTCTTTCCTTCTAGCTTTCCCACTAAAACCCTGTATGCATTATCATTCTAACCCATATATGCTGCATGCCCTGCCCATCTCATTCTCATTGTCTTCTACATTCAAATTATATCTGGCGAAGAGTGCCTCTTATTATTATTATTATTATTATTATTATTATTATTGGAAGGGGTGGGTTTCCCCATGCACCGCGACCAGTGGTCTAATGTACGTCCCCTGTGATATTCTACCAGTCTCTATACCTTACCGATACTGGTGCGTGCCATCAGTCCCGACTCAGCCAGCGAGTTCGGCCTCTACTGGATCAGCAGTATCTAGATGCTTCCCCCATCTACCAGAGGCGTTACAGTCTATTGTTGGGCGGGAAATGTCCTTTATAATTTCGCTCAGAGGCCTCCTTGAGACATGAGGTTCTTTTACGTGCCGTAAAGCTACGACACGGGACCCACGGCTTAAAGTCCCTCCCGGAGGACTTGTTCCCTGAATTTTTCCGCCCTTAAAAAATGAAGTTCCGCATTATGCAGTCTTCTCGGCCCTACCACTTCATCTCTTTTCGATCCAGATATTCTCCTCAGCACCCTTTTCTCCTATATCCCCAGTCTGTATTACGCTTCGCC
Organism: Cryptotermes secundus; assembly: GCF_002891405.2. NCBI lineage: Eukaryota > Metazoa > Arthropoda > Insecta > Blattodea > Kalotermitidae > Cryptotermes > Cryptotermes secundus. Next base: position 591,659 of record NW_019732862.1, on the reverse strand, counting down.
TTAAAATTGGAGTCCATGTGTCAGAGGAACCAAGCCCTCTGTTATTTCAGGCTGTCAAAATACATAAGCCAGCGAGCACTCTGATTTTATGCCCACTGTCACGGCAGCGCATTAACCACGAACTCTTAAACATGCCACAGAATACTTTATGTAGTACTGGGTATGGTTGCAAAGTAAAGCCACACGCAGCTATAAAACTGACAACCCTTCGCCAGTTTAAAAGTGTAAATAAGGCTTTGAATTTGTTTCATTCTGGTCCTCACACTAACGCTGTGTAAATAATGCGTTAGTGAGCAATACTCAATAATTGAGAGGAAGATAAAGGGTATTAATTTTAGGGATCATGACCAGGTCAAAGGATTGGGAGTACAAAGCACATTTCTTTGAGCTAACGCCTAGTTTACTTTGAATATAAACCCTCTCCTGAGGGTCAGGAGCTCTTGTTAATAACTGGTCTCTTCGACTGTACGTCGCTTTGCTTAATAAAAATCTATCCTATCTTCTACCAGACTGGACTTTGTTATATTTTCTTACTTCGATTGGACTTCGCTAAACCCCACATCCAGTTCGTCACCTGCAATTTTCTTAGCACTCCGGTGAAACACTCAGCTACCGGCGATCCCCAAATAATTTTAAGACAGACTCTAAGAGACCTAAATTTGTTTATATGGGACGACACGACTGCATCGACCAGCTGCCACTTCATGTTGAACGTCGTGCCATATAACACAAGTTTCACACCCATACTAAACTAGGCATATATACATATTAGTAGCAGTAAGTAATTTGGTTGCTGACTTACAGTCATTTCGTGTGTCTTGAGTCTGTTTTGGTGTCCGTGTCGACGTCGTGTGTCACCTCTTCCGGTTTTCAGCTGGATGTCTGAGTATTCCCTACCCTGTAATATACACTCCTGCACACAACTTCTTTCTAACTTTTTATTTAATCGGTTATGACTTCGCCGTGAGCAGTGTGTAATGATAAACTTTGCCTCTCTTACTTCCTGCTTTCTTGCCTAGAGACTTCTTCAGTTCTTCACGTGCAGAGTGTTCCGGAAACGGAGAATATCGGTAACTCGGAAAACTTCCGGAGCTGCAACAAGTCAGCTATCTATCTGACTACCTCACGATATCTAGATATGTGAGTAGACTGGCGTTGACGAAAGTCGGCCGCTATACACAGCTTGAATGAATGAAGTCGTGTGGCAGAAGCGCCCCCTTCTTGTGCGGCAGTGAAGTCAGATCCAGCAGCAACAGCTCCGCCTTTTTCCCTTGTCTGTCTGCATGTGTTTCTTTCGCTCAGCCATTATTTCACGGGGCTAACCAAGGGATTTCCAAAGTCGGCACGCTTTCGTCGAATGTAATGTTGCGTTCCGGAACTTTGCTACATTTAACAATAATTAAAATTACGTCTCTTCATAAAATGACTTGCATGTGTATGGGTGCCCAGAACGTATTTAAAACTGAAGTAAATATATTATACAATTAACGCACAATAATTATAACGTTATCACCATCATGTATTTTCTTAATGACAGCCAGAATAGTTCATTCGGTACGACTAGCTACGGGATGGACGGCCGGGATTCGATTCCCAACAAGGGCAGAATTTTCTCTTCTCCATGGGATCCAGATCGGCTCTGGGGCCCACGCAACCTCATATACAACGGTACCGGAGATTTTTCCCCAGAATAAAGCAGCAGGGGCGTGAAGCCGAGCACTCACCTCCATCTACTGCCGAGGTCAAGAATAGTGGAGCTATACCTCCACTCCCACATATCTTCACAGCATAGTTCTTAATGAAGCATGGAGACAACTGTACTGTTACCTCTTCACAATTGTATTTATAGCTGTAAAACATGAAGGAATGTGGCCGCTTACAAGACCTAAGCGTAGATGAGAGGATATTATTAATATGAATCTTAGGCTAATAATTTGTGGAAATAGGGAATGAAATGAAATAAGTGAGAACAATGTTAGATCATGGGTTCTGTGATAACTGTGATGACCTGACTAGCTAAATAAGTTCTAGCCGCCGGGGATGAGATGATCCCATGCAGTTAGTTGACCCGTCACATTTCATTTATATCGTATCTATAGAAAAATTCTAGACTGCGTTCGTTGTTTTAATTAAACTGTTCATTAAATGAGGGCGAGTAGACCTCTTTCCACAAATGTAGAATTTTCAACATGTTTTCGGTGGAGTGCCTATTATGATTAAGCTTCCTGGGACCCACACATGAATAACATAACAGATTCAATCACTTTTAACCTCAACCGCGACTGGCATGGACTCGTCATATGAAGGACATATGATGCAAGAGCTAATTGTACTTACTGACGCTTTTTTTAAACGCTTCGAATCTCACTTTTTGAAAAGCTGAAGAAATGGATAGAATTCTGTTACAGAAAGAAGGAAGTTGGTATAACGAGCTAATCATTAACGAAATTTTACTCACACCCTCTTGACCTGATCTCAATCAATTCTTCTTTTGCTATCATTCAACCATAGATCTTTATTTTGCAAATTTTGGGGCAATCCTGTCACTTGTTGCTTTTAAATGTACCCTCAATTTTTTATAGCTACGAGTTACTGACAACTCTTCTCTAAGCTGATTTCTGACTATTTCAAAACGATTTTCATTACTAGGCAACACCATTTAGATACGAGAACACTAACTAATATGAAGAGTACAGTTGTCTGGGATATAACGCCGTGTAGTCCGTTGAAAGTCAGCCGACGTTTCGGAAGAACATATTGCCTTCATCCAGGGTCGACTATTCCGAGAAAAATATGAGCGCGAAAGAAGGTCGCAAGCCGAAATTACAATAAAGAATTGCGGTGCTAGAATGATCAGTAGAGGATTAGAAAGCAGATATCCCGACATTCCCATATAGGCAGATAAGATTGATATTGCTGTTGATCATCCAGGAACTATTCCCAATTATTTTGGTCAAGTGCTGCTTTCGGTGAGATGGGACATCACAAATCTTAAAATTGTCGTTTGCTTTTGGACATCCTTGCTACCTGTTCTCACACTTGCTCATCCACCGCCGCGTAGCAGCACTGACCTACTTTCCTTTACTGACCTACATGGCCGTCTATCTGTCTTTCTCGCTAGGCTGGGCCTGCATGACTCTGACGCTTACTCCACTTGTGTAGGGTGGTACATCGCAGCAAGGCCATTCGTAGAATGGTTCTTCCGTTCTGTTGAAGTGATTCTGGCAAACACAATACGAAGAAAAATCTAAACAGTTGGGATTCACATTTCGAAAACTTATCGTCATCATCAGAATCAGACCTCTGAAATATTTCAGCAGCCTAGGTGTCACCTCAAACCAGTAGCAGCTAGGATGAAAGTCGGAAAGAATAATGGACAGTTCTTTCATGAATCAACGAGTCTATTTCTGCAAGGATCCATTTGAGACATAATATATCTTGGTTGCTATGTCACGGTGTGAAACATTGTCTTGTGCTGCAAGGGAAGAACATGGAATCTGCTTCGCAGGGAGCAATGTGCTGGAGAAAACATTTAATCCTGACAGAGTAATTAGCCAGGATAGCTAAGTCGGTTTAGCGACCGGTTGCAGGTTGAACGGCAGGGAAATCGGGCCAAAATTGTCGGAAAATATAAGAGATTTTTCTTATATTCAGAGCACCCAGACCGGCTTTGTCTGTCTGTTAAATTGCTGCTGACCCTTGCCAACACAGCCATTCATGATTTCGAGCCCCACGGGACTCGTGATAATATTTTACTTCTCACAATTCTGGGGCCCATCCAGCCTCCTATACTGCCCCGGGATGTAATATCCGAAGCGTGGAACTGACACTCATTTGCATCTAGTGCCGATATTATGAATGCGTGGAGCTATACCTCCACTCCTCTTCACATCTTCATGCGTCAGTGTATAATTAATCAAGCATAGGGACAATTTCACCTTTTAGCAGATGGAGAACAGGTGGGGGGGGACGACTGCGTAGTGAAAAGCTTCATAAATTGTGCTTCTCATGAAGAGTGCCGGAATGTGTCAAATCGAGAAGAATGGGATTGGCGGGACATGCAGCACAGATCGGGAAATTAGAAATTAATAGAGAAGTTATTCTGAAAGCCTGAAAGTGAGAGACCACTTTGGAGACTCAATACATTTAATAGAACATTTACTTTATTCTATATTATACTATTATACTATATTACACTCTATCCGCAGAATTGTACCAACTTCAGAGATGAAACCTATTGACAGTTTTCACACTCTGTGAATATTAATTTTCATTGGCTCGGCAGCGCATTCAGGGCCCAGGTTCCGTCATCATTTTTCGCAGACGGTAAGACTCCTTGGACGAGTGATTAGTCCGCCGCAAGGCCGCTACCTAAACGCAGGACAACCAAAACACAGAATAAACGCATACACACACCAAACATCCATGCCTTGAATGGAATTCGAACCCACGATCCCACCGTCCGAGCGAGCGATGACACAATTCATGTCTTATTCTGCGACTATAAAGCAGTGCTCCGCAACGTTTTACTCGCGGCACACCATGAAGTATCCATGGCTCAACACGGCACACCAAAATTTGATTCCCCTCAAAAACGCATGATACCAGACAATTCATATAAATACTTAACGTGATCAACTTATTACTATAATATTATTATTTTATTAACATTATACAGAAATCGACTCGTGCTTTTATCAACAATTAAGGAACTTTAATTCACTGTAGAGTGTAGAAAATTCACTTCCATTACTATTAAAGTAAATACAGTAATTTTACTCATAACTTCAGTGTGATACTTGCTCCTGCGTAGCTGCACACAAGCGACTGATCCGTGGTGGAATCGTTGACAACGGAAGTCTTATTTCTTTATCGATGGATTTGGGCCGCTCCTTCTTTGCTGTCTTAATTTCAGTTAACGTCGAGAAGCCCAGTTCACACAAATATGTGGTTGAAAATGGCAGTAACACATTAACTGGCATCTCGGAGATAGCCGGGTATCCACTCCTTATTGCCAACCAAAACGTATCCAACGACACTTCGAGAAATTTTAGTTTCAATGTTCTGTCTGCTTTTAATTCTGCGAGTTCCTCTTGTATATTAATCGGAAGATGTTCTGAATTCGCAACGAATGGATCACGAACCCATTCGAAATCTTGTACACTCTCTCCAAAATGCTTATTGAATTTCTGCTGCAGCATTTCTAAATGTTCTTTAATTGTGTCCATCACCACTTTATTGCCGTCAGCAAGTGACCATACAGTCGGGGACATCTCAAACGACCCATCTGTAATTCTCTGTATCCACAAATTCAGCTTATTTACAAATCCTTGTACCTTATCCATATTAGTTAGTTTATTTTCGTCCTTACCTTGTATGCCAACTTACATACCCATTCATTATCTGCAAATAAATCCGCGTACTCATGCCCCTCAACAGTCAAAAATGCACGTACCTTCTCATTAAGTTCAAATATTCGCGTTAACACTATTCCTCGTGATAACCAAAATAGAGTTATAAAAGACAGGGAAACCCTTGCTAATCCCTGCAGTTTTAGGGAAAAGCACGTACACAGGAAAATGGCAGTGCTGCCGTGTGAGATAGGCACCGCATGACACGGCTGAGTTCGCCGGCCACAGTCACGGCAACGTTGTGCTTTCAGTGTGTGCTTAAAATGGCCGTGTTGATTCAAAATCCCGCAGTAATTCGATTTCTTCACGTGAAAGAGAAACTTCTGCTGAAATTCATCGCCAACTTATTTTTGTTTACGGTGTATATGTTATGAACTGGCAAAACGTGGCAAAATGGTGTCGTGAATTTGAAACGGGAAAAAGTGATGTTCATGATGAAGGCCATGCGTTGTCAATGATGAAATCATCAAAAAAATTAATGGAAACATTCGTGCTGACAGACGTTTAACCATCTTTGAACTTCACCAACCATGTCCAGAAGCGTCAAGAACTGTTCTCCACGGCTAAGAGGGAGATGTCTACGAATAAAAAAGTTCATTTCCGGTGTGAATTATTTTGTGGATCTCATTTATTAATGTATTTGCAGTTCATTTCAGCGGTCAGAAAATCAGACTACTTACACCGTATAGGAACATCGAATGATCGGACGGTACGAAACGAAATGCGACAGATGTTGAAGGACGTTTATACAGAGTGACCCGAAAGTCAGTTGAGATAAATATCCCCTCCTAACAACGGCAAAATTTGGATTTAAAGCAGCCAGCCAATCTGCAGGACGGTATCACGGCGTTGTGCGTTGCGCATTGAACATGGAGGATTTAATTTCGAACAATTTTTTTTTTTTGTAAATTCATTGAGTTATAAAAGAACTTACAACGTATTTTAATGTACATTTTACTAAGCAGTTAACTGACTTTTGGCCACCGTATTGAATAACAAGTCACTTGCTGTGGGATAGATTTATTTTCTTACAAAAACAAATAATATTTCAACAAATAAAAACAACTTATCGCAATTAAAAACTACGATTTATATATTCTTAATATCAGCTGAAGTCGTCATAGCGGTTAACATGAATATAAATTGTTTTACTTCTCTGTAAATCTATTAAGTGTTGTACTGTGTAGTGCATGATAATTATGCAGGTATCACTCAACGCTAAATCATTATTTCATTTCAAAACTCGGGAATTTCAGTGCGTAAAAATTGAATTCTCTATAAAGAAGAAATAAAATTATCCCTGTCTTGTGGTTACGACACCTAGCCGTCCGGTAGGTGGGCACCGCCGTGTCATTGCAACTGTCTCGACCTGATGGACAGAAGCGCATTGCTTCAGAACGCTGGACTCCAGTCCAAATACCTGTTAGTTCCACTCTTGTACAGGCACAGCGGGAGTGTAGATGTACCTCAACATATTCTTACCATCGCCACTAAATGGATGTGACATGACAATTACATATATTTCCCGCTGTCAGCTGGACTGGAGCCGGTCTGTCCGGGGTGACAGAGAGATGTTCCCCGCCTGCTGGGAATCAGAACACGTCCGTCCATCCTTCAACCTTCCTTAACATTGACTCAGCTATTCCACCTAATATGAATCGTGCACAAAAAAGACTGAAAGTGTTTACACAAATGTGTAAAAGATGTTGAGTTTTGACTGAAAATTCTGCCTGAACAGCATTATAAAATCGAGATTGTTTGCAAGTCTGTACATTGGAAGTAAAGAGATAAGCATGCCTTACAACTAAAATTTTTATTTAATGTCGAAAGTTAAATTAAATCTGATATGCATATTGTATTAATTGATCGGTTCCTATGCATCATTTAGTTATATATATATATATATATGGTCTGATGCGCTTGCAGGTTATGTAGCCATGAATGAAGGCTAGGTAAGGATTTGAATACAAAAAAAGACGGTTGTGACTTTTTTTTTTTTCATTCTGCATCCTGACTGCATCGTCAGGCAGTAGTGACTGATTTCCTATGAATAATCTGGGAACTTGATTTTCATTTACTGTTCTTTTCCTCCTTTTAGCCTTTCTATTGGGGTTGCAATCGTAGTCGGCGTCTTTTCTTCGCATCTGTAGATTTCACAGGAATCCGTTCTCACTGCCTTGAACAATTCCTTCATCCCTATGTTATCTGCAGTCTTGTCAGGGATGCTGAAACAATGATGCCCCATATTACATAGAGTACTGAAATTCGTCAAAATTTAATTAGGTACTGTCTGAATCGTATCAGTTAATCCTGTGCCTTAACATCCTTGCGAAAGAAGGACTATTATTACATTTAGGTCGGACGATCAGTTTCACATCTTCAACAAGAATGTGTAATGTCAGTTACAGATTCTGGAATATATCCACAGTTAAGTCTGAACTATGCGCTCCTCCGTGGATGTGGAAGTAAATTGAGCAGCGCAGTGATATTCTTGTGTTCGTTGGTTGTTGTCAGTAGTTGTTCATTGTACCCTTAATTTTTCATAAACACGATTAGTCTATCGTGACTTCCTTGACTGGATCTACTGGATACGGGCCTGAATTCCGGTGTAATACATGCAAAGTGTCCTATGAACGACGTAGGATCGACAGATGAAGAGCTTAATTCACAAAGTTCATAAAATTAGCATAATAAAATTATATCATCAGCATTAAGGTTCGGACCTTAAGATCCGTTCGTGGCCTTTACAAGCTACGTTGTTCTTTCCAGCTTAATTTCCGGCGCCCGAGACACTTATACAGATCGGCCCAAGAGTTTTTAATAAACCGTTGGTAAACTGTATGTTAAAGTATGTTAGAAATATCTTCATGACTTTACAAAAATTGTTCGAAATAATATCCCCCCTGTTTAACGCTGTGATACAGTTCTACAAATTGAATGGCACGTTTGAATCTCAAACTTACCGATAATACGGAAGGATGCTTCCTGTTAACTGAATTTGGGCCACACCCTATAATTAAACTATGATTATAACACGAAGACTGTAACTAACTTAATTTGATGCTACTTTCCACATTAAATTTTTCATGTTTTCATCTATTAGGACTAGGAGTTTGCACTTTATTGACACAACGTTTGTATCTCGGCTAAATTTGCCATTTTTATAAATAAATTCAATGAACTCACATTGTACTTTCCAGGAAAGTAAACCAGGAAATAAAGAAACATTGCCAGAAGCAAGTTTGTTCAGCCGTTCACCGCTAAATTCCTCGGGAGACACCCTGTTTGACTTTCAGCTGGATACTGGCTATTGTGGCGGTAAGTCTGCACGTAAATGCCGGTAGGCCCGCCCTCGTTATCCGCGATTAATGAGTTTTGGAAATCGCCTCGTAAAGTAAAATTTTCGTAAGGTACAGCAGGGCTTGCGCCCCGAAACCATGTTATCGTGTGCCAGAAATTTAACAATTATTGCTTACTTTGGAATTTCACACTAACGTTTTAATTATCTGCTTCGCAGTGTACAAAATTGAATCAAGTGGTCCAGGAGATGTTTGCTGAGGCAAAGACACATGAACAAGGTGAGGCTAGTGGTCTAGTGGTCAGAGTTCCTAGCTACAGATCCAGAGATCCGGGTTCGATTCAAGACGCTACCAGATTTTCTGAGAAGTAGTGGGTCTGGAACGTGGTCCACTAAGCATTGTGAAGATAATTGAGGAGCTATTTCAAGGAAACAGCAGGTTTGGTCTAGAAAACTGAGATTAACGGCCATGGGGATTCGTTGCGCTGACCACGCGTCACCATCTACCCGCTAAATTTGGCATTAAATTCGCCTACACGCGGCAATCGCTTGGTCGGTATAGTTCGCTTGCGGACTAAACCCACAAAGTTTTCTTTGGGCCTCCTGCACGAGTACAGTCATCAGTACTGAACCCCGTGAGGTCACGTGTCGACATACTGCCCGATATGACCTTGGACGCAGTGTGTGAGCTGCAGTGAAGGAGAGATCATGGAAGCGGTATTTTCAATTTGCACAGAAGTAAAACAGACGACCATAGTTCTATTTTGTTGAAGGGGTTGACATTTAAACATATGTATAGGAGTATGTTCAGTTTCAGGACAATGCAGTGTCTCGAAGGACTCTTGTATGAGTGGGTAAACATACCCCCGTATTTAAGAAAGACGGTAAATATCACTGATTCAGAATACTCGGGATGCCCGTTCAGAGCAAGTGATGACAAAAAGGAGTAAGCTACAGCCATGGGTCATGGTTCTCAAGAACAGAACAGTATCAATAAGAGACTATACATCATCACTAGACTTCAGCTAAGGTTTAGCAAAAGACATCTGTGGATTCCACAAAGTTTGTTCACGGTGGGTTCCGAGGGACCGGAGAGATCACATGAAAGAAGCGTGGACACAGATTGCATCAGCTGGAGCGGTACCGCATTGAAGGCGAGAATTCTTATAATATCATCATGGCTGGAGGTGGTACACAGTTACGGGCCAAAAGCAGCATCAGAATAAGCAATGGAAGCACCCGACATCTCATTTCGTCGAAATATTCAAGACACAGCCATCAGCCATAAAATTAAAGCTGGCAGCTTTCTTGTACTCTCAAAGTTCCATCCTTCAACTCCACTAGGAAGGTGGAAGGTGTTTCGAAAAGTTACAAAATGAACTATAGTGAACCATTAGCACAAAACTACGAGAAAAGTTATCGGGATGCTCTTCTTTTGCGTGACAATGGTGACCTCACACTGCTACCCTTACTAGGGAAAGCCTTCGGGAGTTGAAACTCGAAATTCTCAGCAATTCAGTTCACGTTCTGAACCCTGCACTTAAGGATTTCCATCTGTTTGGCCCTCTAAATTGACTCTGAGAAGTCTTCTATTGGCAGATGGTGACGAGATCAAGGCTCGCTTCACACTAAGACGGCGCGAAGAAGCTAGCAGACTGCTGGAAAAGTGCACTGGGAAGTAGGGTAACGAGGTAGAAGGGTGACACACCTGTAACCTGCTGTACTAAATTCAATTGTTGGGGGGGGGGGTTGCACAAAAGAATTTTGAACCAACTTCGTAACAACTGAGCATAAAAGAAAAGAATATTTACTGATGTGCCAGGTTCCAGAAGGCTTTCTGGACGATGTTGCCTCTTGGCTGCCCTCCCAAACGCGACATCTCACAGAAGATGCGGTTCTCACACTCCGGGTCATCCAGGGAGTCGATACCATACTTGTCCAAGAGGTCAAGAATGGGAAACGACATAGCAGAATCCTCGTGGTTTACTGAACGTTGACGGCTCGGTAGGTCCGGCCTGAAACAGATGGCGTCAATAGAGTTGTGCTATTCCCCTAGGGTACTTGAGTCAACGTACTTTCAAGAAACTGTTTTTATTACGACTATATACGAGTATATGTTTTAGTCTGAGTTCCATGAATAAAAACGGCCTTTTTAAGAGTCGTATCCGGTTCTCGAATTGTGTTTGGCGTTATCCTATATACTAATTATCGGAAAAAATAGTCCATCTAAGAAAATGTCACTTAGAAAGAAGCATTTGCAGTAACATGTCTTGTATGGTATACACAACCACAGTAAATTCCATTTTACTGTGTAGTATTTGTGTATTAGCGGTTCTACTAAGCCGTTCTTTTTTTTTATTGCTAGCGGGGTGGGACTAAGTCCCTTGTACTGCGGCCACTTCTGGCCTATTGTACCAGCCCCAGATGATAAGTGAGGGTGATTGTGGAGCAATTGGTGGAATGAAGATTGGCGGGGGTAACCAAAGTACTCGGAGAAAACCTGCCCCAGCGCCACTTTGTCCACCACAAATCCCACTTGACCAGACCGGGGATCGAACCCGGGCCGCCGCGGTGGTTAGCTAGCGACTAACCGCTTGAGCTATGGCGCGGTCATACGACTACGGTGTACATGAGACATGAATGGTACATTTGAAATCATCAAGTGTCAGATTTAGTGAGACCAGAAATACTTTGCTTTGTACTACTGACTCAGGCTGAGAAGCCAGCTGCCAGATTGCTGTCAGCATTCACCCTCAGCGATTTCACTAACACCGTACATGTATAATAATCAGCCATTAAAGTTATGTTTATGTGAGTATCAGTTCAAAGTTCTACAACATAATGACAGAATTATTTCCTTCCTTTTTTATAAATGAAAGACGTAATGCTGCGTAATTAGCAGAGCAGTAGGAAAAAAAGGGGTTTAGCTAATAAATATTATTAACTATGTTAGCACTTGCTGGCATTGTGATTTAGTTTTATTGCAGTTGCAACAATTACAACGAATCTGGCTTTTCCGTCTATGTGAACACAACAATGTTAAAAAAGTTAAAGAAAGTAATTTTATTAAGCAAACGTTTCGAAAACAGTTCATTAAATTCCGCCTTCAGAAGCATCTTGTTAAATAATACTACTAAATCCTGTGAGTCAGGAAAACTACTGAAATGCTTCAAAATGAACCACCTCGAAATCTCCCATTTTAAGGCATATTTTACACTCATATTTAACATCTACCCTCACAACTATTAATAGACTATGAAAGCTAGCTACCTCACTGATCAGTGGTTCTTAGTTCATAGTTCCTGTATTATTATTATTATTATTATTATTATTATTATTATTATGGACAATGTAGCTATCGGCTGAGAATTCAATTACATTACGCTGTAATTAGTCTGCAGACATTCCATAATTTACAAGCTACTTAATCTCGTACAAATGATATTTCTAATTTCTAATTATCAAAATCCGTTTTCATTCTTATTTACAATTTAAATAAAATATAAATTCTATAGAATCGATTCTGTTCACTCGGCTGGTAACTTATACTTAGAAGAATAAATAAAGATTTGAGGCCAGAAGAGTGGATTCCACACCACCAATTTGGATTTCGTCAAGGCCACTCTACCATACAGCAGATCCATCGTATAACAAATATCATCAACAAAGCCTTAGACGACAGAAGCTACTGTACAGCAGTGTTCTCAGACGTCAGCCAGGCATTCGACAGGGTGTGGCACAGTGGTCTGCTATACATGATCAAACAAATCCTTCCACCATCATATTTTAACCTTCTTAAATCCTACCTAAGTGACCGGAAGTTTCAAATAAGAATGGGAAACGAAAAATTTGAACCACAACCGATAAAAGCAGGCGTGCCACAGGGCAGAGTCCTTGGCCCAACTTTATACACCTTATTCACTTCTGATCTACCTACTTCCCCAAATATAACTGTTGGAACACTTGCCGATGATATAGCAATACTGTCAGTCAACAAAAATCCAGAAAGAGCAGCAACAGACCTTCAACATCACCTTAGCACATTACAAAATTGGGTCGAGAAGTGGCGCATCAGAGTAAATGAAAACAAGACTTGCTACATAACTTTCACCCTACGAAAAAAGCCGGCACCTGACATATATATCAACAATATCCAAATACCACGCAAAACAGAAATAAAATACCTAGGTATGACTATAGATAGCAAACTAACATGGAAGCAGCATATAGTCAAAAAACGAAAACAAGTAGACCTAACCATTAAACAGCTAAACTGGCTAATAGGCAGGAAATCAAAGCTATCAGTCGAAAATAAAATCCTGATCTACAAGACTATAATCATTCTATTTGGACGTACAGCCTGGAGCTGCGCCAGCAAATCCGACACAGCAATAATCCAAAGAAGCCAATCTAAGATCCTACGAATGATAGTCGACGCACCACGGTATGTCTCCAACGCAACTCTCCACACCGATCTCGGTATATCTCCCGTACAAGACGTCATCCAACAAAAAAGCAACAGACATCACAACAAAATCATAACTCACAAAAATCCACTTCTAAAGACGCTATCGACAAGAGAAGACAACAGACGACTGAAACGAAACTGGCCAATTTACCTGATTTGAATTACTGAGGATTCGCCGCTGGACGCCTCCTCATCATGTCATCTCAACATTCATAATATTAGCCTATAGAATGTAGATTCTGATTGCTGATTGCTGATTGCTGATTAAACAAAAAAAAAAAACTCAGCTGGTGGCATTTTAACATAATTCGCAAAAACAAGAACACATCTTGCACTCGACGGTTTCCAGGTTCGAATAACTAGATGCTGTAATTTACAAGAAAAGCTGTTACATTTATATTCAGTTTATGGCTTTGACAAGTTTCCATTTACGTACTACACTCAGCACGTTTAAAACTTGACTTTCGGTACGGTGTCCAGTTAATGTCTTGATAGTGGGAATACGTATATATGGTCTCTGTGCGGCGCTCAGCAACCCTGCGTACTATTCTTGACGGTTAGAACCTCGTCCGAAGACCTTCAACGTATTCTTCAATCCCCGCAGGATAATTCTGTGATAGTTCACGACCGCTTCCTTCTGTACTCTTTCAAATCAAATCATTCACAATCACCATAATGTTTGTTTGCATATAACCAGTGAGTTGAAAGCTTTTGCTAAATTATGAATCAGCGTACCAACATAGTTCCTCCTCTTCTGAATAAACTGGCGATTGGCCGCGCCATAGCTCAAGCGGTTAGTCGCTGGCTTTCCTCCGCCGCGGCCCGGGTTCGGTCCTGGGTCTGGTCAAGTGGGATTTGTGGTGGACAAAGTGGCGCTAGGGCGGGTTCTCTCCGAGTACTTCGGTTTCCCCAATCTTCATTCCACCAAATTCTCCATCATCACAATCACTCCTGGCAGGTACAATAAGCCAATCAGTGGCCGCCGTGCAGAGTGGACCCAGTTGGACTCCACCCCCCACTAAGCGAATTAAAAGAAAAACTATTGGACAGACTCAGACGGACCGGACTGTAAAGATTAGGAAATAATTCTATGTAACATGTGCGTTCTTGAGATGATGACAGTCTATCAGTTAGTAAAGAAGTTTTCTGCCTTTTACAGAACCCGAAAATCTAATGCCGTTTGCACAAAAGCCCCAGTGGTTCCTGACCAGAGCTGGATAAAATTGTACCTACTCTTACATCCTATTTTATTAAGTTCCTATTTAATATTATCCTACTGCTAGGTCTCCTACGACGATTATATTGATTAGATTACTTAAAGAATTTAATAAGATATATTTAAATGTCTTGCTTGTGGAATATTCAATACAGTAGCCAGTACCATCATAATGAATAATTTCTTGTCATTTACGTAATTCTAGGATTAAATTTGACACCATTGCAATTTACTTCCGTGAGGTTCTTCATATTATAAGCTCCCACTCACACCTGTGTCCCCTACATTGCAGCAAACATTGAGTAGAGATAACATGTACTTCGGCGCGCACGCGCTTTGCTGGGAAAGTGAATGCTTACTGCGTGGTGTTGATCGTAAGAACGTTGGGAGGCAGAGCCGCAAGGAACAGGCCAAGTGGTATGAAAGCTGCCAGCATGTTCAGCACTTTCTTCCACATGCTCATCTTCTCTCTGTAACGCATATAGTTTAGTAAACACAGGGCAACAGCAAATGTCTGTGAAGTGCTCTCGGCTGTCATCATCTTACAAATAGCCTTTCATTATTTCAATCGACAGACATAAATATCTGCTTCTAAACATATTTTTTAGGCTTACTTCTTAATTAGAACCGCTCTGAACGCTGTAGAATAGAGAACAATCTCCTGTCCCTGCCTGGAAACGAACCCTGGCCGTCCAGACCGTAGCCCGTAGACCAAGCTAGCTCTACTGCCAGTAATAATAACAACAATTAGGTTTCTTATCATTTGCCACTTCAGCTACATGTCCCCCTTAGCTGTCTGTCCTCAGGGATAATCAGTCGCCGCTGGATTCATTTCTTGTTATCCTCTTAATAGCGTATCACATTTACTTTAACATTTCGCTTGTAATAAGCTAATCTTAGAGAATGAATGAACGTAAGGAAAGGCAAAGACAAAAAGCAACAATCTTACCCTTCCTGGTACTTGATGCCAGTCTTGTAACCGTCCACCCAGCTACTTCCTTGATACTCTTTGGCAAAGAGAGCGCTGCTGGAGGTGGTGGGCGATTCCATTTCAGTACCGCCACTGGAGAAAGGATTCTGATAAGGGTATGGGTGGGTGTTACCCGTCATCTGAGTTGGCATTTTGTACTTGAAAGGCACGTCTTTGTTGTCATAATCACTTCCCTTCTCCACAGATGATCCTCCGTTGCTTGAAGTGAACACTATGGATGGGTCGGCATCAAATTTCAATGGCTTGTATGATATGCTGTCACTGTTGAAGGTATAACCATTATTTTTGGCTTCAGGTAGAGCTGATTTTTGGAAGTTCTGCTTGTTACTTCTTTCTTGATCCTTTTGTTGCTGGACGTGTAGATATTTTTGGGCAAGGAACAGATCTGGGAGTAGAGGTTGAGAATACTGTTGCTTCTTCTGTCCTTCATCATCTTCCTTTGGCGAACTATAATGTTTCTGAATAGCCTTGGCGTAATGTCCGTGGTTAAGGTCATAGTATTCGGAATGGTAAATGGCGTCCAGCATGGGGCTGGCTGAGAAATTCTTGTGCTGCTTCGCATGAGGTGACGTGATAACGACTGGAGTTATTATCCTCTGTAAGTCTTCTTGCTGGGGTGCTGAGGACCAGTTGTTCTTGTACGTTGTGGCATTGTTGTTGGTACTACGGGCCGATGTTTCATTGTTTTGTTCATTATTATTATCGATGTTTATATTGCTGTTCTCTTCACCACTGTCCACCGATTTTTCTGTCACTTCGATTCCTTCAGAGAGAACTGCCGATGCGAATAATCCACTTAAGACAAAGAACTGCAAACCTAGTTTGACCTGAGAATTAAAAAAGTGTTACTGATCATATAGCAATGAAGTAGTCACCAGCATGCACACGAAATTTTAAATGCATTATGGAGCATGATCATTTACGTAATAAATTCCTACACATAGTCAAGTTGGCCTACTGTTAGGATAGTGAAAACTAGGATGGTGTGGGCGTATAGCTTTATTGAAGAATCCGAGAAATCCACAATTAATTTTTGTGGAGAACCATTTTGAAAACCCCCACTTGAAATATAGATGACCTTGGAGAATAACATTAGTATAGATTTGTGGAAAGTAAGACGCGGGTGCGGAAGTTGGATGAAAATGGTTCAAGATCATTCCGTTGGAGGGCTTGTTATGAGCTAAGTCGAATCCTCAGGTTGTGCTCATATAGTGATTTTGTAGTCTATTTCCCTTAATTAAAAAGAAAGCTTGTGAGATCAAATTGCTCTCCGTCTGTCTTACATTCCATGTAAGATTAAAGTATTCTTAATTTCTTAATTTATATATCTCAATTCAGTCATATTTCTACGTACGAGGAAATCTAAATACCCTATTTCACATTGACAGTGATGGCTGTCTGGAGAGCCTGTGATCGGTCTTGCTTTCTTGATGTCATTGCTAGAACAAACTAACCGTGAACTTTTCACTCGTAATTTGAGCACTCTTAGTTTAGGGATAAAGGTTTAAAGTAATCCGTCCAAGTGTGTCTTTTAAACTATTAAAGACATTGCAGTTTATATATCTACTGGTGATTCTGAAGAGATCGATTAGAAAATCTTAAATCTTTTTGAATATATATCTATCAGCGTTCCTTGAAATTTGCTATAGTTACTTCTTTAAGATGTATCTTAGGTTTGATTCCACACAGCTTTTACATAATTTCCAAAATTTGACCTATTATTATCAAATGTTACTGTTACTGCCGTTTCACGTGCTGCACATCTTTCTATAAAGCTTATTAAAGGTTACTGACTTTTAAAGTTTTGCACCTCACATAACATTTAATAAGTTTTATAGAAAGACGCGTTGCACGTAACACAGTAGAACCGGAAGTGACGTGCAGCACGATGCTACACTATAATATTATTGCCCTACTAAAATGAACTAATGACTGCAGCCTTCCAATGAAACGGTAATTCTACTTTGAACTGAACAAGAAAGACACTCTTAATAAAAACCACCTTCTGAAGTAATATTTTTAAATAAATTCATTAACATTTTCGAAATATTCCTTCAAATAGATCATAAGTACTTCTCACCGCGTCAGCATTATCCTACAATCAACCGACAAGTCTCTGCATATGCAGACGGAACTACAAAGCAAAATGTTTGCATTCAAAGTACAGTTCAGTTGTGCCTACCTTCATTCCTGGAAGTCTGGTCTGTTTACACAATGCAAGTCTCGTGGTTCATGCTCCAAGTGAATTATTTATGTAAGAACACTTTTATTTATTTCACCAATAATAAAGAGAGTGGCTTGTGGCTATGAGGGAAGGGGCAGAGAAATTTTGTGTAGATGTATTCAAAATACACAATTGTCTCCAAGGTAACGAACCATGATCCTTCCAACTGTCAAGTAAGTTGCCTCTCTACGGTCTATTTATCTCCGCTGCCGTCGTTGTTATTTCATCCCTGCTCTAGAGTTTTCAAATTACGAGAGAAACGTTCACAGTTCGTTTCTTCTAGAAAAGACGTCAACAAATGGCGAAGTCTATAACAGAAGTCTGTAGAAAGCCATGCATATTTCCATGCACCATGCACGTTACTGCTTCAGAAGATCCATTGTAATTAAGAAAATATGCACTACGCATAATAGTCAAGCATTTTGCTAAATTGCAACGCAGATGAAGAAAGTTGCAATATCTCTCACGCTATCATGAATACACTCCCCCTTCCAGTCAATATACTCTCGCTTAAGAGAGCTTCGGCTTTCTTATCTTCATCTGTATACTTAGTTTCTCTCACCACAGTCACGTTTAAATCACATGTCACTGGTCTGTAACTATATTTGACATAAGCACGCAAGAAACAAAGCATGAAAATAAATTATAATTATGATTTATGCAACAGCATGAATAAAGTCAGTACATGATGCAGGTATGTTGGACGTGTGACATAATAATTAATAGAAAGTTGGGGTTACTTGACATTTTGTAAAAATTTAATCATAGTAATTAAATCGCTGAATCCTCAACTAACACCCCGAAGCAGAGCGAGGGGTTCAGCAAGTCGAGAAATTTTCCGCCTTGTACTGAACCCAAAAGTTCGTTGCGTTAAGAAGAACTGACCACAGGGTCGTATTCTAAGCTAGAGTAATCTAGTCCATATTCTCACCACCCACTTCTTTAAACTCCATGTTTTTGCACCGTAACACAACGACAGTAGGTTGGAGTAGGTTATATTAAAACTATTGAATCAAATAAAATAATAAGCCTATCAGTTTTGTTAGAGTAATCACACTACATGTTTCTGTCTAACTGGTCATAATCAGATGCGCATTAATAAATGACAAACATATTACGTTAATGTTGAAGAGGATAATCAAAATAGGTAGATAGTAAATTGAAAATAATATTTTAGTATATTTTATGTCTTCGTGTTTTCTTCTGGAAGTTCTTGCTCGTATCATATGTTTCATAGCGATGTGGAGTTTGTTTGGTATCTTCTGTCTAGCACTTTCGTGAGCCTTGTGAATTAGTATTATTTGTGCTCTAGTTTTGTAGTTGGGCTTGATACACTTTCTATGTTTACGAATATATCGTCAAACTGGAGATACCTTCACTCGCTGATTGGTTTCTCATTGCATAGTGGTTTTCATGCGATCGGATATTTTATTTGATGCTATTTATGCTGTTTTCTGATGATGCTCTTCGGAGTAACAGTGGATGCTCCATTCCAATATTGTTCTCCTGTATACGCTTAGGTTTTCCAACAGGTCTCTTCTCTTGTGGTTTTCCGATTACTTTTTATACAACTTCATCTGTAGCATATGTGCTACATATCCCGCCAATCGCACTTTGATTTGATTTCCTTAGTAATATTTGGTGGATACAAGTTATGGAGCTCCTCATTATGCAATATTTCCCAGCCTCATGCAAATTCCTCTTTCTCTTTCTCTCTGAGGTCCAGATATTCCCTTCAGCAGCCTTTTCTTAAACTGGTTTATTCATTGCAGATTAAAATCTGGTTGCAGCACAAGTAAATGTAGTTCCTCTTATTATTTTGTGTCTGATAGGAGAAGCAGCGGCACCGTTTGAACTGCTCTCTTTAATAGAACATTTTCACTTTCCTTCTGCTACAACGGAGTGAACTGCAAATGTATCGAATCTCGTCACTTTCAATAATCTCTTCTATGTAAGGTGCTTACATTATTAGAGTCAGTTATTACTGAAAATTCGGTATATCTGCGGCCAGCAGGAAGATTCAAGGAACTCTTAACAAAATGGAAATGTACACACCAACTTCTGGTCAGTGATAATGATATTAATCTATTGAACAAAAACTTAAATTCAACAGAAAATATGGTTCTACTTACAATTAACAGAGCTTAGTATGCATCTGCTTTTAATGGAAATAACAAATCGGAGAATATACTGCCCTGTTTAAGTTAATCAGACATAGACGCCGAAGGCCGTTAAGTAGGTTTAAACTTTCTCTACTTTTGTCTTCATAAAAACGTGCAATCAGACATGCTTATTTTCAAGTGCAGCTATACTGTCCGCAGCCCTTGAGATTATATTACACAGAAGCACACTTACGTCTATTAGAAAGCACAGCTTCTCTTGGGAGATTCGAAAGTTTCTCTTACGATTACGTTTCACATGATGATTTAGCATCTCGACAACCGAAATGCCCAGATCTGTGCAGTTTCGCTCTTCCTTATTCACTGATCTAGCACATGTTCCCGTCACTGTGCGCTGTATGGAAGTCCCAACCACACCATACCTCTACCTCCGATATTCCTGTTACACTTACTTTACTAGTACAAGTTCAATGTTCCGTTTCTTGTGTAACTTACAATTACTTTTTTCTCTTCTCTTCCTGTTTGCGCACTTCTCCCAGCATCCTCCCTGTTATTCTGTTCCTTGTACAATTTTCTGCCATATGCTCAAAGTTTTGCTGCTCCTGATGTCGCAACGCTGCACAAACTAATACTATATTCACCAATACACGTAAAATATTGTGCATAAACAGCAGGAAATGGCAGAAGTACTTGACATATTGTACGCGTAATTAGCTGTCAATTTTAGACATTTGTTTCCTCTTTACAAGCAATTACGAGTATCAGTGACTTTTGTCATTCAATTATTGTAACTTTTAAATGTGTAACCATTTGATATTAAGAATACTTTGCATATAAGCAGTCCTAAAGGGACCACACACGGTGTTATTTCGAGCTAGGAGGATTGGTATGTGGCCTCACCCCTTCACCAGTAAACATTGAGATACGACCAGTGGTCCCATCGCTGGCTGGATGCGAGGGCGCATAGCCACCTAAAAAAAACACTGTAGCACGTGGTGGTTCTTTGGGAACAAAGCCCGAGGCTAGCAGACACAAGGCAGCTCGCCTCACGCGAGGGTCTCATTCTTTCTTTCTAAATGTAAAACTACTGTATTTCTTTCTTGTGTTTCATTTCTTCAATAAACTTGGTTAATAATATTATCAACGTGTGGAGTGTGGTCTGTTTAATCTTGGGCTTTAGCGTCAGCTCCTGCACCAAGACGAACCCCGACTCTCAGTGGCACTAGTGAGAGTTTTTAGTAACAAGTACGCGGCGGCGGCGGGATCTGCCACCCCCACCGGCGCCGGGTAAAAACGTTACATGGTGGCAGCGGAAAGGGATTTGAACTAAACACTTTGTACGTTGATATTAACCCTGAAGTTGTACCAGGCTGGAGGGGTAGATAGCCCGATATCCCGAGGGAAGCTGTCGACCTTCTTCGAGGAGACAACGCTCCAGAGGATACCCAAACCGGCCAGGGGGTTACCTGGTTCCCAGCTGAAGGACCAAGTTGGCGGTCGCGAGGCTCCGGATACGAGTGATAGCCCGATATCCCGAGGGAA
>NW_019732862.1:538772-565168 GCF_002891405.2 Cryptotermes secundus | reverse complement strand
AAAAAAACACTGTAGCACGTGGTGGTTCTTTGGGAACAAAGCCCGAGGCTAGCAGACACAAGGCAGCTCGCCTCACGCGAGGGTCTCATTCTTTCTTTCTAAATGTAAAACTACTGTATTTCTTTCTTGTGTTTCATTTCTTCAATAAACTTGGTTAATAATATTATCAACGTGTGGAGCGTGGTCTGTTTAATCTTGGGCTTTAGCGTCAGCTCCTGCACCAAGGCGAACCCCTGACTCTCAGTGGCACTAGTGAGAGTTTTTAGTAACCAGTACGCGGCGGCGGCGGGACCTGCCACCCCCACCGGCGCCGGGTAAAAACGTTACACTTTGGAAATCTCGAATTCCCGTCGTCTGGGTTGTGATATCGTGGAGTGCATTCAGGGTTGAATTGTGTGGTGTGAGAAACTGAATATTTTGTGTGATGAGGTTGTTAGGAATGCGGACATTCAAATTGGCACGAGGAGGGATGATGTGAAACCCGGCCCGGGCATAGAGTAGCGCTAACAGGGTGATATTTTCGATTTGAGGATCGTGCGGTAGTGGTTCTGAAGAGTTGTAACACCATGCAGTTCTGAGAGACCCACTGCACGACCCTGCAACTCACAATACCATCCGTGTTCTTCGAGGAGCTATTGTTATTCGCCACAGGACAGAGATGATATTGTGAGAAAAATCTTAATCCTACATAGTTTCGCAATGAAGATGGAGGCCGAATATTTCCCGAAGCGTTTGTATCCGACTACAAGACTACATTACACAAAGGGCACCATGATCTGTAAATATGTAAAAACCTCAAAATTTATAATTTTGGAAAGCAATTTCACCTTTGGTCCCTGTAAATACAGTTCAGCACAGTGCCACCTGCAAATTGTGATAACTCACCATAATTCCTCAGCAGCTACTCAGAATTTCTGCTGCTAGAATAATTCAGAAATTGCCTAGATAAGGACACCATTGCGTAATAGCTCAACACATTCATCCATTAATAATTCTGTATTTTAGCATCCTGTTGCAAGCCATATTAAAGCGTCTATATACAGAAAAAACCTGCTAGTTCATCCGTATAGGCCCACAAATGAATTTTGGTCAGAAATTTACGACCAGCGATTAAACTCAATTTGAATCTTCTCCTTTGCAGTAATACGTTCTTGATAGACCATGTTAATAGTAAAAATGTTCAGAACTACAAGCATGAACAACTAGCAATTGGATTACTGGTAATATTTCTCAGATATATACGTGTAGAGGCCTGTTGTTTACAGAATTTCTTATTTAGGGACTGGTGGTTTTGGGTTAGCTCTAAGAGGGTATGAACTGCCTGTTACAAAGTTTGAGTTCCTCGTGAAACAGTCTGCTTGAGACTTATGCTGCTCTCATTGGCGTACAATTGATTTGAACTTACATAATGCAAAACGTGTTACGTCCCTCAAATTGAAAATGTTATGTCATGTGACTTTTAGCGACAGTAATGTGACCTGCAAAACAGTTCATTCACATTTCCTTGATTGCAACAGCTTTCACGTAACATGAAGCAAATGACTAGATTGTTATCAGCTGTTTGCAAAGGAGACAGGTATTCTGAGGAGCGGAGACTAGAGCGGTTATTCTCCAAGAGATCCCAGAGGGAGAATAAGAACTGGTTTTCGGTGTTTGCTGTAGTGTTTGTCAGTGCAGTGGTAATTTTTAACATTTGTACTTTATATTTATAAGCGTGTACGAGGATGGTAGAAGGATGTTAGCGTTAGTGCGCATGAAACAAATAAGCACTTGCTCTAGTTTTCAAACATGTGTTTCAGAGAGGATGGGAGTTTATCCATCAGTGTCGATTAGGGTTTTAGCTTATTGGATGCCAATTATTTTTAGCTAATGTGATCTAAATAAATTGAGATGGATTTTTCGCAAGAATGTTAAGGAAATCTCAAAATATATTTCAGATTCCCTTTATAATAAAACAGAAACAAACAATTTTGAATGTAACATTAAATTAGCTTGAACAAAGCATGGGGAGTTTAAGATGAAGAACAATATCAATTTGGATAGTTTGTTAGCCTAACCACAAACATCCTCATGGGTCAGGTTCCAAGTTTCGAAGTTCTTGAACATGGAGCAAAATATATATCCGGCTTTTCTTGTTTGAGCCTTTATGAAAGATGGAAGAATGGAATTTTTCTCTCTCTAAAATATAGTCTGTGGTCTCAAACCACACTGCGTTTCTGAAACTATTACATAACCACTACCTAACGTGAACGCACATACGTTTTTCTTCATTCTATATACAAATCACGGCAGTTTTCTACGCGTTTCACATATCACCTCTAGTTGAAAGTGTATTTAAATTACGGTGTTCAGTCTAATGGTTCAGTTAATATTTCCCAGCACACCTAGCAGTTCTTTGGATAAAATTAATGAATCACATATGCTATTTTCACGGGATAGCTCAGTCGGTATAGCGACTGGTTACGGGTTGGACAGCCTAGAAGTCAGAGTTTGAGTCCCGGTAGTGTCAAGAATTTGCGTCCTGTACAATGATTAAGGTAAGGCGGCCTGTGTGTGAAGCTGACCACTCTCCTCCAACTAGTGCCGAAATCAGGACAATGTGGATCTATACATCCACTCCCCCATAAGTCTTCATGGCCTAGTGCTTAAATAGTTAAGAACAGGGAAACTTTACCTTTTTCATTTGCGCGGGTATCGTCGTCATGAAAATCATTTATCAAAATATTTTTTGTTAACATACAATGAAATTTCTGCATTTCTGTTTTCAAGTGACTGTTTTCAACATTGTATTTGTGATAAATTTTAATATAATATGTCGTTCTGTCTTACCCATATTCAAAACGCGATACTCTTTACTGGTCCATAATGAATTTCCCAAACCCACCGTCTCTCTTCAGAAAGTGTGAAGTATTTTTATTTTCATTTCTTCAGCATAATCTGACACTCCTCTTAATACTTAATGTTGCTGCGTTCCATATGTGTATACTCCGATATGAATATCGCAGTGGTCTGTGTGGAAGAAAATTTTTTTTGGAGTGACCAAAATTCATTCACCACATATAGTAAATTACACATAAAACAGAGGGTGTACTTATTTGTTTCACTTGTAACAACAAATCATCAAGTTCAATACTTCTCAATGTGAGAGCCATTTGTAGCTCACAGAAGGTCCTAACGGTGCTTGATTTCATGCCATGTGTTTTCCAGCTTCTGGTTTGTCACAGAAGCAACTGCACTGTTGATTCGTTTACGAAGTTCAACGACACCCTTGGACAGAATACCTGACGGTTTATAGAGCCCCAAAACAAAAAATAAATCTAGTGTGGTTATACCAGGGGAGCAAGGGAAACACGGGATTGGTCCGACCCTCCCACTCCATCTGTTTGGAAAAGTTTTATTCACTTAAAGACCCCAGTATTGAAAGGAAACATTCGGTTGAAGGAGTGGTACTGCGGCACTGCAACTCTCTCAAGCTAGAGCGTACTGAGCGCCTGCGTGCCCTACTTGGGCAGAACACTGCCTGTCTCTTAGAAACGGTTCGAAGCACCGCTTGATGGACTGGCTTCCATATTCCCCACGGTAATATCTTGAACTGATTTTGTCTCCCAGTACAACACAGGCATTGTCTTTTGCTGAGGGGAAACTGACTTTCTGCTTTCGTCAGTTATGTACGTTTCAGCAACGCCGCAATCGGCCCGCCAACCATTCAACGCCTAAATATTTCATCGGTTCTTTCGAACAATGCAATTCCTTTTCTGACATCACTCTAACTTTGTAATTTACGAGTACGTAAGTATGAAATATGGTGAATAATTTATGACCACTACTTATAATGTGGCATGCGGTAGCGTAGTTGGTCGAGGCACTATGCTAAAAGTCGCAAGGTCGCGGGATCGATTCCAGATGTGGTTATTGGAAATTTCAATTGGCTTAATTCTTCCAGCCGCACTATGACCGTGGGTTTGACTCAACCTCTAACAGAAATGAGTACCAGGATTCTTCCTACGGGTAAAGGACGGCCGGCGCTTAAGGCTGACAAATTCACCGCTAACTGTGAGCCGATTTTCTAGAAAATTTTGGATTCTCAGCATCTGACAACCCCATGGGCCTCCACGGCCTGTTACAGGGATAAGCTCTGGGCGAGCATTGATCTGTACCCCAGACACACATGCAGTGAGTGGTATTTAATTCCCTTGCGTAATCTTACTCAGACCTCGATTTCGGTGTAGCGGTTCCGACCTGTTACATAAAATTCCGCTGAGATCACTTGACTGCCAAGCAGTACATCCTGTCACGTACTTACGTATGCAAAGTATTCGCTTCATTTTAGACCGGCAGAGAGCTCAGCTCAGAGGAACCGGGTTCTCCATCACGACTGGTCATTTTACGTGGCTGTTACTGTGGTGCTGATGATAAAACTGGAAAGAATTTTTCAGAAGCAGGTTTCGAATGTTGTTAATAAAAGCCCTCCAAAGACTTGGGTATACGTTTCTAGGAAGCAGTGTGAAGAAAGCAGACTTTTGGTGTTATAAAAGGTTAATCAGCTCAACCCAGTGTGACTGATAAATGTTTTTTCTTTCTTTACCTTTCAGTCTTTCATCCTTGATATATTTCAGTCTTAGAGACCAACTTCAGAAGGAAATATATATCAATATGGGCAGAAACTACTATTACAATGTTTTTGCCTGAATTGATATATATTTCCTTCTGAAGATGGTCTCTAAGACTGAAATATGTCAAGGATGAAAGACCGAAAAGGAAAGAAAGAAAAAACGTTTTGTGATTCACGTTGGGCGGAGTTGATTAACCTTTTATAATATTGCTAGTGCAGCCTCGTGAGGATAACTGAGGAGATATTTCAAGGAAACAGCGGCTCCGGTCTAGAGAACCGAAATTAACGGCCGTGGGGATCCGTTGGGCTGACCACGCGAAACCCTCTATCCGCTAAAGTTGGCACTAAGGCTAGGAACACACACAGCGACATCGGTCGACGACATCCGTACGGTTCATGTCGCATCATGTAGTAAAATATAAAGTGTAGTCTTAGCTTGGCGACAAGCGGCGGCCGCTCGGTCGGTATGGTTTCTTTTGTTTACTAAAGCCACGGAGTTTGTTTAATATTGCTAGTGTGGCGGACCAGGATGAAACAAATCAAACAGACATGACATTATTGAGACTCCCAGTAGTAGATGTTGAAATATGTACCTCAGACGGGTGTGACGGTGAGGACTGTATCCATCTATATCAGGGGTCTCCAAACTTTTCGGAACATTAGGCAATTCAGCACTTTCAACGGGCCAGATAAATTGAGAAATTAATAATGTTACGCCGTGTTGACAGGGGGCGTGGAGGTGTCCCGCCACTGCTACCAAGACGTCGTGCAGCCACCATCTTGTTATTATTCTTCTGCGACAGGGGTGGATTTGTTGTCTCACCGCTGTCACTGTCTCTTTAAGTCTCAGGGGGGTCTCAGGTAAATTTAAAATCACTGACGTCGCTGCCGCCTCGGCATGAGTTTGCAATTCTCCTACAGGATTCAGGAGACGCTGGAACATTCGGGGAGGAGGGTAACACTTGAGGGGAGGCTAAGTTCAATTAACATCACATCGCATTTCTATCCTACTCTATTCACCTATGTCGTTATATACATAATATATACATACTTTGCCGACGTTCGTCGGTTCGCATTACATTTGGGTTACTATCCTGTAGTACACACATTAGTTCCATCCTGTCACCCTGCTATTGGGTGCCCTATCCCTCGGTCTCTCTTTCTCTGTAAACCTAGTCCATATAGTTTTCACTTTCTCTTCCTGGGGTTTGCACTTTAATATTATCACACTTTATGTTCATGGCTATATGAAGTAAGTATACTTACGTGAGCTGAGAAAACACACGCTCGCCATCACCAACCAACTCCCACTCATTGCCATCGCTCTCTCGGCGATAGCCGACGGCTGACTCCTTGACAATTAATAATATTAAAAAAAGTTTTTTGATTGATTCCTCTAGAGTTTATGTATCCTCTTTTAGCTGACTCGCTGGATTCCAGGGGTGTATTCACCCGCCCATTCTGACGTGATTTTGGGTCAGTGTGGCCCACTCATTTGCTGTTTATCGAAAGGGGGTTGGCTCTTTCAGGTCTACCGTCCTCTCCGACTCAGCGTTTCCCTCATGACATACTTTTCATGACCTACTTCATATAGCATCTTCCTCAATGTCAGCGTTATTACGCTGTCGCGCTAACATTCTGAATACTAAGCTACTGCCTGTTACACTTCTTTGCAAACCCAAGCTTCCTGGTACGTTTCATCATTTATGTTTCTTAATCTTAATCTTAAAGTCTAGATACACTTATTCCAAATTTACCACCCCCCAAAGAAAAACATATCTACTTGTACATAACCCTTGCGCCATAACAAATAACTCTAGGTATATGAGTTTTATTGAAAGCACAGAATTTCATTAACTAAATACAAAGTACATGAGAATAAATTATCGTATATTAATGACAACAGACAGTAGCAACAAATGCACATATTTTCATTACAAATTATAATAAAACAGTTAATGTGAATGATGGAACTCTTTTTGCATTCTTAAAATTTGATTAAATTGAGGTTCAAATTTTGAAACGCTAATCAAGTAGCAACTGTAAAGGTTCATCGGATAAATTTGGCCTGTATTTCGACTTGATCTACTTCATCTGGAAAAAAGGTTGTTCACACAGATATGTCGTCCCAAAATGCAGATAAATTTACAAGCAAAAATTTCTTTAAATTTGGAAATTGCTCAGAGTTCAGAAATTTATAAAATTCGATCAAATTTCCTTCCTTGTATTTGTCTTTAATATGATAATTTTCCTGAAGTTCAATAATTTCCATTTGAATTTGACTTGGGACATCTGCAGCATCACAGTCAAACGGATTTTGAAATAATTTAATTTCCTGAACACTGGCATCCAAATCAGCAAATCGCTTCCGAAATTGTTCTTTGAAATCTGAAATGACTAAATTTGAGAACGAGGAAGGAAATTCAGCTTCACCCTTTTTATGCAACTGTGCACAGTGTAGCATATGAACAAAGTTACAATTTTTCACTTGCCTTTCCAGAAGTATCAACTTTGCTCTGAATGCCTTGATAAGTTGCAAATAAATCACAGACTAAGTTATTTTCACCCTGCAACTTTAAATTCAAATGGTTCATATGGTTCAACAGATCAGCAAAAGTTCTGATTTCCAAAGCCACTCGGTATCTGATAAAAGTTGTTCGTGATGGTTTTTCTCGGTAAGAAATATATCAGTTTCATTCCTGAGCTGAAAGAAGCGCGAAAGAACCTTTCCACGGCTAAGCCATCGAACTGTAGTATAATATGTCAGGTCAGTAAGCTCGGAATCACATTTAGCAGTACTCATTGGGAAATTAGTTCAATTGGCGCATTTCTGCAGAATTTTTCGCGGGCCGGATAAAATCACATCGCGGCCGCATGTGGCCCGCGGGCCGTAGTTTGGATACCCTTGGAATAGACGAACAAGAAATTCCCCGCCTTTCACGAAAACTCCAGGATTCATTGTAAAATTCACAATACCCTACGCTGAACCATCTTCTTAACCAGATGAATCCACTACAAATAATATTTATTATATTCCCCACGGCCGTTGATTTCGGATTTCTAGACCGGAGCCGCTATTTCTTTCAAATAGCTCTTTAATTATCCTCTCGAGGCTGAGTGGACCCCGTTCCAGGCCCACTACTTCTCAGAAAATCTTGTAGCGCCGGAAATCGAACCCGGACCTCTGGATCTATAGCCAGGAACTCTGACCACTAGACCACAGAGGCGGTCCATAAAATCAGATTTAATCGCAATTTATTTAGCAGTTCGGACGATCAATTTTCCGACAGAAGGACAGACAAGTTCTGACGCTATGGAAAAAAACACACTAATCAAGTCAAATGAGAAGAAAAAGGTAACATGTAACTGGGAACAGATTTTGTGTTCGTTTGTTAGAAAATGTGTTCCTTCCAGAAACTTTACCACAGAACATAATATCATTTTTGTTGTTTTGCTTAGAGTAATACGAAATGAAAACGGGTAATTGTTACCCCCTTCTCCTAAACTGAAAACTTTTGGTTATTATAAGTAAATCATTAGGTTTTACAAAAATAAAGCTAAATTATCCAAACCCAAATAGAAGCAAATTATGAGCTAAATTATTGTCCACAGTGAATCAGTATAAAATATTTAAACTATTAAGAAATATATTTTCTGAATAATCGAAATAATTAAAGATGAAGAAACACAAGGCTGAAGTAAGAAATTAGAGTAACAACAAACAATCATTCAAAAATAATAATGAATTAGTCTTCTTAGAATTCTGTTCAATGTGTTTTCCATGGGAGTAAATGGTAAGAACTCCAATATTCTAGCGGAATATTATATATGCACTGTTTCACTGGTAATGGTGTTGTATACGCTACGTTATTTCGTTAGCATTTATTCTTAATAAAGTATAACAGAAATGGTAGCGACACAGGACACAATCATGTAGTGAGATAACCAAGGGGGTCAGTCGAGTGACCTCCGACTTACGCAGCTGTGGTTTCTGAGAAGCACGTAGATAAGGGTACAGGGAGCGAAGTCCCCCCCCCCCAAAATGGCCAGGACACAAACAAGAAACTAGCAGAGCACTAGCTCTGGAATGTTCCTCACGACTCGTGGTATTATTAAAACAAAGAATAAAAGCCCGGTCTGACACAGAGCAGTCTGAGACTAGCCGTCGACCGAGACAGCGGTTAGGTAAAGCAAAGATAGCATTCCCTCCCTGGAACCCTAGCAAACGGGCCTCAGTGTGGCGTATATGTAGACAACATAAATAGTTAATAAACACAATTGTTGATTACATCACTCTTGTCGGACCAATTGATCCTCCTCTGCAACCCCGGAGCCCACCGTTTTCCAAGCGCGCCCAGCATAGGAATCACCAGACCTGACTTGTGCGCTGGCAACATCCACGATACACGAGCGCGGGGCACCCAGGGAGGAACTTCGGGATACAACATAAACTTTCTGGTGTCAGATGTGGGGTAATTGGAGTGAGTGCACGGAGGGAGCGTGAAGCTGCAAGAGAGACGCTAAAACTGAGGTCGCGGGACTGCAAACGTGAAGCTGCAAGAGTGGAGCTGATCTAAAGAACCGTAGGGAGGCAACAGGACGAGTCAACAGAACGAGTCATCAGAACGGGCCGTCGGAACGTGACATCGGAGCGGACAGGAACCAGTGCAGTGGGCTGATCGCGTAACGGTGAGTTTTGCTCAATCTCCATGCCAGTCACGCCCAGTAGCTCCAGTACCCCGATTGCAGAAACCCGTAGACGAGGCACCATGGCCGAGGAGTATATAAGTTTAGGCGAGGCGCTAAAATTGATACCCCATTTCAAGGGAAATAAGAACGAGGTTGTGGCCTTCATAGCGACTGTAGATACCGCTTTTTCCGTAATAAACACCGACCAGGCAGACACACTGCATAAGTTCGTCCTGACGCGCATTAGTAGGGAGCCAAGGACGTCTATAATACACCGAAATCTTGAGGATTGGTCGGAATTAAAAGAATTTTTGAAAAACTCGTATGTCGAAAAGAGAACGCTAGACTTCCACGCGAACCAACTCTTCGGGTCGAAACACGGCAAAGACGAGAGAATGTCGGAATGGATCCTAAGGATTCAGACACTGGGTTCACAGTTCCGCGAAGCCGCCCTACTAAATAGTACAGAAGGGGCACGGGAAGGGATACTTGATTTATCCGACAGGTTAAGAAATATCTGTTTCGTGCAAGGCTTGCACCCGAACCGGATCGAAACTATAGTCCGAAGTAGGAATTATAGAGACTTCGACGAGATAGCAGAAACAGCACTCGTGGAGGAAAGCGCCATCGTATCGAAGCATGATAGGTATAAGCATGAGGGAACCGGCCCAAGCAGGTGCAGTTCGTGTAGGAAAATGGGACACACGAGCAGTAAATGTTATAAAATGGAAAGAAGGGAGATGAGAGCTAACCCAGTTATTGCAAGGAAGCCAGATAATACCAAAAACTTTACTTGCTTCCGTTGTTGAGAGAGGGGACACGTGGCCAGACATTGCAGAAGGCCGCCGAGAGAGAGAGAAAGCCCTAATCCAGGGAAACGGGAGGTGGCCGACGGAGAACAGCCGTCCAACGGTCGCCTCTACTCAATAGGCTGTACCGACAAGAATCTTTGCTATTATGTGGGTTTGAACCTAGATGTAAGTAACGAAACCCAGTTGTACCTACTCCATGGTAGTGGGGCTGACGTT
Organism: Cryptotermes secundus; assembly: GCF_002891405.2. Taxonomy (NCBI): domain Eukaryota; kingdom Metazoa; phylum Arthropoda; class Insecta; order Blattodea; family Kalotermitidae; genus Cryptotermes; species Cryptotermes secundus. Next base: position 554,839 of record NW_019732862.1, on the reverse strand, counting down.
AGTATCCTGAAATGCCAAAACTGATCGGAACGGTCGCCTTCGAACCCAGAGACAGGGTAAAAATTAAGAGTGTAGATGGGTCGGTAACCGAGTCCCATGGGACGTAGAAACCAGAATAAGAGAGGGAAGTGTAGAAGTTCCCTTCACGTTCCAGCTGGTTAGTGAACAGGTGGACATTGTGTGCGACGGGATCGTATGACGGGACTTCCTTCGTCAGACACAAGCAAAGATTTGCTACGAAACCGGAACTCTGACGTTTCGACATATAGATTTTGAAATGCGGAAAAGGTTACTCAGCCGCAGGGAGGGAGGATATGAACGATAGAACTGAACCGTGCTGTCAAGACAATAACCCTACCCAGACGATCCGAGGTAATAGTGGAATTGCCGGTCGCCGCAGGAAACGCAAACGCCGAAGGCCTAATTGAAAGCGGGAGGTTCTAGACGGAGTATATATGGCAGGATCCCTGACCAAGGTTGTAGATGGATACGTCTTAACCAGTATGCTAAATACGAGGGATGATGAAGTAGAGATTGAGGAACCGGTGGCTGAATTGAGGGAAATTCCGGAGGTTATGGCATTACCTCCAACCGATACAAAGAGAAAAAAGCGAAAGTGCAGAGACAACGATGTCTTGGAACAGGTGAGGACTGAGCACCTCAATCCCGAGGAGCTTGAGTCCCTCAACAAGATATGTTTAGAATATCAAGATGTGTTCTCCGTGCCAGGAGACCAGTTAAGCTGCACTAACGCAGTAAAACATTCTATAAATTTGGTACCGGGGACGTCACCCGTAAATACGAGGCCCTACAGACTCCCGGAGGCCCAGAAAGAGGAGGTGGACAGACAGGCCACGAAATTGCTACACGACGGGATCATAGAAGAAAGTGATTCCCCGTGGAACAGCCCTATCCTAGTGGTACCACAAAAGGGGGGCGCGAATGGGGAAAAACGATGGCGAATGGTCGTGGACTTTCGAAGGTTGAACGAGAAGACAATGGGGGATGGCTACCCGCTGCCAGACATAACAGAAATATTAGATCAGTTAGGACAATGTAAATACCGTATTTACGCATGTATAGGCCGCACATTTTTTGCCAAAAATTCAAGAGGAAAACTATTCGAAATATTCGAAATCACACTTAATTAAAAAATATATATATTCATAAATAGTAATACAGGGTGTAATACTCCTGAAATAATATTCCAACAAAATTATTTTTTCTATAATTTCTGTCTGAAAATTGTGCTGCGGCCTATACACGCACGAGGCCTATACATGCGTAAATACGGTATTTTTCGTGCTTGGACATGGTAATGGGGTACCACCAGATCGAGTTACAAGAGGAGCATATAGAAAACAGCGCTCAGCACCAAACATGGCCACTGGGCATATCGGGTTAAAGACAGCCCCAGCCACATTCCAGTGGATGATGAATACCGTCCTTATTGGGTTAACTGGAACGCGATGTTTCTCATTTTTGGACGACATTGTGATGTATGCCGAATCACTAGCAGAGTACGATATGAAATTAAGAGAAAATTTTGAAAGGTTGAGGCGATACAAATCGAAGCTGCAACCTGAGAAATGTGAATTTTTGAGGAAGGAAGCGTGCTGCTTTGGGCACGTAATCACTGAAAATGGGGTGAGACCGGACCCCGCCAAGATCCGCGCTTTAGAGAATTTTCAAACCTCCACCACCGCGAAGCAATTGAAATCGTTTCTCGGAATGGCAGGGTACTGCCGGAAGTTTATCCAAAACTTTAATAGAGTTGCGTCACCCTTACACCGGTTATTGAAGAAGGATGCAAAGTTTGAGTGGACGGAGGCACAGGAGCATGCATTCCACAGGTTGAAATCCAAATTAACCACCCAGCCCATACTTCAATACCCTGATTTTTCGAAAGAATTTATCGTCACCACGGATGCGAGTAACGACGGTCTAGGGGCCGTGTTATCACAAGGGGAGATAGGAAAGGATTTGCCGATAGCCTATGCGAGCCGAAGCCTGAACAAGGCTGAGACTCATTATACCACCAGCGAGAAGGAACTTCTTGCAATCATTTGGGCGGTAAAGTTTTTAGACCCTATTTGTATGGTCGCAGATTCAAAATAGTAACCGACCTTAAACCACTTACTTGGGTAATGAATGTCAAGGACCCAGGATCAAGGTTACTCCGGTGGAAAATTAAACTAGAGGAGTATGATTACGAGATACTCTACAAAAAGGGTTCATTGAATACGAATGCGGACGCACTCAGTCGGATAGGTAGTTTAATGAAAGATGACAAGAGGGTAGATTTGGACGAGGACACCAAGAAACAAATTCTGTATGAATTCAATGACGCACCCCTGGGTGGGCACAGGGGCATGAATAAGACTTACAAGGCGATCAAAGAGCGTTATGCGTGGCTAATATGAGACGGGAAATCGAGGACTACGTGATGAAGTGCCGGAGTTGTCAGGTGAACAAGTTACTAAAACCCAGGAAAAAGGCTCCAATGGAGATAACGACTACGGCGGATAATCCATTCGACAGGTGTAGCCTGGACATAGCAGGACCACTGCCAGAAACTGAAATTGGAAATAGATATATCTTAACCTTTCAGGATGACCTGAGCAAGTACGTGATCGCCGCACCGATGCGCCACCAGGACGCGGAGACGGTAGCTAGGGAGTTTGTGACGCAGTTTGTTCTAAAATATGGGACCCCTAATACGGTGTTAACTGACCAGGGCGCCAACTTCCTCAGTGACGTGTTTAGGAGCACGTGCAAAATGCTTAAGATCAAAAAGAAGGGGAGTACTTAATTTCGTTGGTGAAATTAGTAAGATTCTTTTCGGAACTATGGATAATGATGATGCTAAATATTACAATGAGCAGATACGACACTTTGAAGAAAATTCTGATAGCATGACGAACCTGTTGAAACAACAGTTGTCTGTAGTAAAATCCACTCTAGGGGCCATAAACGAAACCCTCTCGGATATGGAGTACAATGAGGATGTCGTAAAGAGGAGACTATCCCAAATTAAGGCATATGTAGAATCAGTGGTTTCAAACACTACCCGAGTTACTAATGCTTTGGCTGATAAGATTACGGTAGAAAGCCACATTGCACGCGTAAATGAGGCATTGATTACTCTACAAAGAAACCTCGATGTAGTGATCGATAGCATTATTAACGCGAGGAAGGGAATTCTGCAACCGCAAGTGGTACCCCCAAGCCACCTGATGGACGCCTTAACACGATGTTTCCCGTCTTTTCCTAAGGAAACTACGGCTCCCTTCCCCTTGAGCAAAGACTCTATAAACTTACTGTTTAGAATTTGTGATACACATGTCTATTTGAGTGATGGTATATTGGGTTACGTGGTAGAGTTACCACTGGTGAACAGAGGAAATTTTAAGATACTCAAAATGACACCAATACCAATAGCGCTAGAATTAAATAAGTTTCTGTACATTGATACAGCTGAATCCATGTTGTGCCTTGATCAAGCAAGACAATATTACTTAATGTTAACCGAGGACGAGCTAAGGCAATGTAAAACCAAGGACTCCAACTCATATGTGTGCAAACAAAAACATCCTTTAATGTCTAGCCATGTACATGAGTCTTGTTACATTAGGCTACTGCAGTCAAATGAGAGGATCCCAAAGAGTTGTGAAACTAGAATAGCGAAATTAACTACTACTGTATGGGTACAGTTAATGAATAACGAATGGATATATTTCTCCCCTTCCATAGACAGTGTAACAGTGCTATGTGACGGGAAGGAACCTGCTGACATTTTGCTTACAGGAGTGGGAAAATTACGTATCAGCAGTGGGTGCAAAGGGTATAGCACCTCGGCGTTGCTGCAAAGGAGTTCTAATGTAGCCGGTAATTCATCTGTGAAAGGAGGAGACCTGCTCACGCAAGTCCCCCTCCGATTTGATTGTTGTGAGGAACTCAATATGAGGGTCAACCTTAGTTAGTTATTTAGTTATTGGAGAAGGTAGGTTTCCCCATGCACTTAGACCAGTATTGGTCCATTGTGCTTCCCTCTATGATATTCTACCAGTCTCTATACACTACCGATATTGGTGCGTACCATCAGTCCCGACCGAGCCAGCGAGTTCGGCCTCTACTGGCTTGGCGGTATCTATAATGCTTCCCCCATCTATCAGAGGTGTTAGAGACTACTGTTGGGCGGGAAACGTCCTTGAATTTGGCTCAGTGACTTCCTTTGTAGATACGAGGTTCTTTTACGGTCCGTAAAGCTACGACACGGGACCCACGGCTTAAAGTCCCTCCCGGAGGACTTGTTCCCTGAATTTTTCCGCCCTTAAAAATTCCACGATCTCCGCCGGGTTTGAACCCGCGTACCACGAGTCATGAGGCGGGAACGTTACCTCTAGACTACGGAGGCCGCTAGGGTCACCTTAGTAGCATACATTTAGATATGAATTTCAAGCAAATCGTTTCCCACTTAAATGATTTGAAATATGCTAGTTTCAAGGTTTCCGACCTAGGAAAGGAAATGCAGGAACAAGAATGGAAAAACAAGTACATCAGCAGCCATGTATCTTATTCTGTAATGATATATATTTTAACGTGTTTCGTTACTGAATATGCCGTAGAGATAATTAATTGGTTTATTTAACGATCTACAAATATCGGCTACAATTAATTATCACAATGTTACGGGTTTCCACACTTTACAAACCCTACAACAAAATCTCTTAACACTATCTTCAGTAATCTTCATGTATTAATAACGCGGGAGCTATACAAGTCTCCCTGAATTACACACTTTCACTCGTAACACGCCGCTGGCTAGATTCCAACTCTGCTCGCAAGCTGCTGCTTTAAGGACTGTTGATAACACACTCTGATTCGTAGGCTTGCTCGGAACTAACTCGTAACTGACCTCGGTGATGGCCACGTTACAACTAACTCGCAGCCGCTGTGCAGCTCACTTATATTGCCGCGGTGCTTGCCTGTTGCGTAATGAATGCCACGTCATCCTGCTACGTCACCGCTGTTGACTCACGTTGCATAGCTACCAGGTTGCGGGGGCTCGGCTAACTTCGGCTCCGCTCGGCTCACTTCGGCTCCGTTCGTGACGTCACCGCGGGGAGAGTGGCGGGGTTATGATTCGCCTATTACGCGAGCGCTACGTTACCGCCACGTGGCGCTGGGGAGGTAGGGGTCCTTCGTTGCGCAACATGTCACAATATTATTCTTGTATCTATCGCTCTGTATGCGTTTTACAAACTGTATAGGTATGTAAGGAACCGCTGGTTACACGCCGGCAAACCCGCCGCGGCTGCTATGAAAGCAATTACAGCGACAGAATCTGGTGGAATGTGGAACATGATAAATATAAACATCATAACAAGTAATGAGAGCTTGGTCGCAAGTCCCGAAACCATTCCCCTCCGAGGATCTACCCAATCCTTGCAGGACGAAACTCCTACCCGGAAGTCCCTCAGACCCCGGCTAGCTAAATCCTATTCAGATTTTTTGATGTGGCAAAGTTCACTATTATAACGCCATTATCATTATTAATTTCATGCAAACTCTCGTTCCCAATCGTTGGTTTGAAAATGTTTTCCTTCCCTACTTTGGCATTGAAATCTACTAACAAAATTTTCATAATTATGAAAGACAAGTCCGTCCAATGTGACTATTCCAGTTTTCTCACTTGGTGATTCACTAGCTTTACATGTTTCGATCCATTTGGATCATCTTCAGAGGCAGCAAACACTTTTTTTGAAACCACTATCACAACAGTTGTCAATCAAATACACATGTAATGTCCAAGTAGACAATGTTCCATCTATCGGTCACAGCAGCCTTTCTGGTTATAGAAATATTTAAAGTTGTTTTAAAGTCTTTAAAAACTGTGTATACTGTTCTAGTATGTGTTGTGCCGTTTAATTTATACTTCCTGCATCTGTGACGTTGTGGGCGTGTTCTGATGTTGTATTATGAGGTCGAATATGTTACGTTAGCTATTACTTTCTTTTGTGTGTATTTGTTCTTCTATTAATTTATTGAATTTATTAGAGTGATATATGTGGAAGTCCTCTTTTATATTAATAATGTTTCCTTTTTTGGCTTTTTCAGTCATTTCCATGATTGCTGTCATCGGCCTGTACTGATGGTGTTTATTTAGTATGTGTTGGGCGAATGCTGATTCATCCTTGTTTAGTCTTATATTTCTTATGTGTTCTTTGTATCTTGTTGTTAAGTTGCTGCCAGTTTGGCCTATATATATTTTTTGGCAACTTTGGCATGTTATTTTGTATATTCCACTTTGTTCATATGGGTTTACTTCCCGTTTTTCATTTGTTAGTTTACCTATTGTGTGGGTTGTTTTGAATGCTGTCTTTATATTAGTGTTTTTGAATAGTTTGGTGATTTTTCATATGTAATTTCCTGTATATGTATAGGTGACCCATGTTTGTTCTTTTTCGTCTTTTTTATCTGGGTTGCCCATCTTACGCCTAAGTTTGTTATATATGTGTGTGATGTCTTGCTTTTTATATCTGTTACTTAGTGCTATATTAATAATAGTATTTAATTATTTATAATAAATAATAAATCATGCCACACTAAAGAACAAAAATTGGCAGCATATAAAAACTGGATACAGAGACTTCTTACACTACCACTTGAAGAAAATGCTAAAAATAAACAATTAAATACTATACTAATACGTATCCTTGACTCAACACAGCACACCAAAATTTGATTCCCCTCAAAAACGCATGATATCAGACAATTAATATAAATATGTAAGGTGATCAACTTATTACTATAATATTATTATTTTATTATCACTAAACAGGAATCGACTCGTGCTATTATTAACAATTAATGAACTTTAATAAACTGTAGNGTCTTATGTTTCTTATGTGTTCTTTGTATCTTGTTAAGTTTCTGCCAGTTTGGCCTATATATATTTGTTTGGCAAATTTGGCATGTTATTTTGTATATTCTACTTTGTTCGTATGGGTTTACTTCCAGTTTTTCATTTGTTAGTTTACCTATTGTGTGGGTTGTTTTGAATGCTATCTTTATATTAGTGTTTTTTAATAATTTTGTGATTTTTCGTATGTAATTCCCTGTATATGTATAAGTGACCCATGTTTGTTCTTTTTCGTCTTTTTTATCTGGGTTATCCATCTTACGCTTAAGTTTGTTATATATGTGTGTGATGTCTTGCTTTTTATATCTGTTACTTAGTCCTATATTAATAATAGTATTTAATTATTTATAATAAATAATAAATCATGCCACACTAGAGAACAAAAATTGGCAGCATATAAAAACTGGATACAGAGACTTCTTACACTACCACTTGAAGAAAATGCTAAAAATAAACAATTAAATACTATACTAATACGTATCCTTGACTCAACACAGCACACCAAAATTTGATTCCCCTCAAAAACGCATGATATCAGACAATTAATATAAATATGTAAGGTGATCAACTTATTACTATAATATTATTATTTTATTATCACTAAACAGGAATCGACTCGTGCTATTATTAACAATTAATGAACTTTAATAAACTGTAGAGCGTAAAAAATACACTTCTATTACTATTAAAGTAAATACAGTAACTCTGCTCATAACTTCAATGTGATACTTGCTCCTGCGCNTTATTTTGTATATTCTACTTTGTTCGTATGGGTTTACTTCCAGTTTTTCATTTGTTAGTTTACCTATTGTGTGGGTTGTTTTGAATGCTATCTTTATATTAGTGTTTTTTAATAATTTTGTGATTTTTCGTATGTAATTCCCTGTATATGTATAAGTGACCCATGTTTGTTCTTTTTCGTCTTTTTTATCTGGGTTATCCATCTTACGCTTAAGTTTGTTATATATGTGTGTGATGTCTTGCTTTTTATATCTGTTACTTAGTCCTATATTAATAATAGTATTTAATTATTTATAATAAATAATAAATCATGCCACACTAGAGAACAAAAATTGGCAGCATATAAAAACTGGATACAGAGACTTCTTACACTACCACTTGAAGAAAATGCTAAAAATAAACAATTAAATACTATACTAATACGTATCCTTGACTCAACACAGCACACCAAAATTTGATTCCCCTCAAAAACGCATGATATCAGACAATTAATATAAATATGTAAGGTGATCAACTTATTACTATAATATTATTATTTTATTATCACTAAACAGGAATCGACTCGTGCTATTATTAACAATTAATGAACTTTAATAAACTGTAGAGCGTAAAAAATACACTTCTATTACTATTAAAGTAAATACAGTAACTCTGCTCATAACTTCAATGTGATACTTGCTCCTGCGCAGCTGCAAACAGGCGACTGATCCGTGGTGGAATCGTTGACAACGGAAGTCTCATTTCTTCATCGATGGATTTGAGTCGCTCCCTCTTTGATGTCTTAATTGCAGTTAACGTCGAGAAGCCCAGTTCACACAAATATGTGGTTGAAAATGGCAGTAACACATTAACTGCCATCTCGGAGATAACCGGGTATCCACTCCTTATTGCCAATCAAAACGTATCCAAAATCACTTCCAGAAGTTTTAATTTCAATGTTCTGTCTGCTTTTAAATCTGCGAGTTCCTCTTGTATGTTAATCGGAAGATGTTCTGAATTCGCAAAGAATAAATCACGAACCCAGCCGAAATCTTGTACACTCTCTCCAAAATACTTATTGAATTTCTGCTGCAGCATTTCTAAATGTTCTTTAATTGTGTCCATTACCACGTTATTGCCGTCAGCAAGTGACCATAAAGTCGGGGACATCTCAAACGACCCATCTGTAATTCTCTGTATCCACAAATTCAGCTTATTTACAAATCCTTGTACCTTACCCATATTAGTTAGTTTATTTTCGTTCCTACCTTGCACCTTTCTATTCAGCTCATTCAAGTGTACGAAAATATCGGAAAGATATGCCAACTTACATACCCATTCATCATCTGCAAATAAATCCGCGTACTCATGCCCCTTAACAGTCAAAAATGCACGTACCTTCTCATTAAGTTAAAATATTCGCGTTAACACTATTCCTCGTGATAACCAAAATAGCGTTATAAAAGACAGGGAATCCCTTGGTAATCCCTGCAGTTTTAGGGAAAAGCACGTACACAGAACATGCAGCAAGTTTATCAAAGAAGCCGCGTAGATGGGAGAAAAATAAAAATAAAATTATGATATAACAACTATGAGTAAATAATTTACGTTTAATTTCTTAGAAGACAACATTCTTTTTTCCTTGGCACTACAACCCCAGTGGGCCTAGGCCTACCTCCATGATCTTCTCCGTTCTCTTCGGTTTTTCTAGATCTTACACATTCGGTAGAACTCCTTGGGCGGATGAACAGCTCGTCGCAAGGAGAGAAACACGGAAAAACGCAGACACACAAACTAAACATCAATGCCCTGAGTGGGATTCGAACTCACGATCCCGGTTTCCAAGCGAGGGAAGACAGTACATGCCTTAGACCGCTCGGCTACCGTGACCAGCGGAATACAATATTACTGTACATAAAAATCACAGCATGTAATAAAGAATAAACAAACATCATCTTATTTAATCAGTGCAGTGGCTGAGAATAAAATACAAGCATATGAAACACGGTAACTGGAATAAAATAAAACTAATTAAATTCGACAGTTAATTTCTTACAATAGGTTAAAGTTCGCGTCACACCTTTCACCTTCTGACGGCACACCGGTTGCGGAACACTGTTATATATGATATCCTATCACTAACGAACTCTACTCACTTAACTGATGAAATGATTCTCTTATGTACGAAAAAACCTGTACCTAATTCATGATTTTCATTCCCCTTTCCATAGAAGAAATGTATATTCGCCTGCTGGTTCGGTGCCCCTTCCGTCCCCTTCTGACCTCCTCTACCCCCGCTAAATCTAACTTATATTTTAAGATTTCTTCCGCTACTGCCCTGAGCGAGCCTGCCCTATATATACTTCTAACACACTCTGTAGTACACTTAATTTAAATCAAATAAAACCTATTAAAATTTTCTTTAAATTTTATAAAATTCTTATTACAATTCACAAGGTTCGTCGTCCACTTGCTTAGATCTGTATCCTTCTCTACTGATATTTTATTGCAGCAGCCTGTTCTTCTGTTCGTAAGCCCGTTGTTGTGTTACGTCTGCAATCTGCAATTTTGCCTCTTGCTTGTGTGCTGTACCATCTAGCAGCTTGTGGTGTTGTCGTCACTTGTGTGTGTAAATACACGACAGCAACTTTTACCCTTTTCCTATTATCATTAAAACTATTCAAACAGAATGGATGATGAAGGGTACTAGTTTCTTGGATATGTTCCTCCGAAACGTCGATTGATTTTCAACTGACTACACGGCATTACATCCCAGAGGACAGTCCCCTTCTGTTGTATATGGGTCTACAAGGGATGTAATGCATATAATGATGATATTAAATTACCTGTAGAAATAGGTACAAATACCAAGGTATTGCATATAATTGGATTATTTTAACAGAATATATGTATAAGCTGTGTAAGCTGTATTCTTCCACAAAGTGGTGTCAGCCGGCCGGATATCAATTGAACTTGTGACCCGAGACACTACGTCACATTTGGAGTGAGGGCCCGCACAGCGCTGGGAATAATACAGCAGCCGAGATTGTAGTTCAAGTGACTACTTTTGTAACCATATTTGGGCATAATCCGGGACTCAGTCTTTAATTGTAGTATAAAACCCCAAGGACTGACGCCCCAAGTGCTTTTAGATCATTCAACTAGCTGAGACTACTTGTATGTCAGTCTAATAGTCGGTACTGCCCTTAGCTTAGGCAGATAACCACTTCTACGTTTCCAGCAAGATCCTGTAATTCATTTGTTAGTAATAAAACTTCATTTGTATTACAACTGCTGAGCGGTACACCCCATTCTGCCTCCCAAGGGATCCGCTCGCCCAAGGCCAACCTTATCCCTCAACCGCGGGATACAACACTTCATAACCACCATTTTCAGAAACTCAGATCCTGCAGAATGGATGATATTCGGAGACGTGTTACGAGCTTGATAAAAGTTTTAAATGCACACATTTGGTCCGAAAAGGGATCACATGAGACACTTATGCTTGGCTGGAATGTTAAGCCGAGGACTGTGGACTGGATTGTGTAGTTCAGGATGTGTTAAAGTCGCTGACTTCTGTGAACGTGTGTCTTGTCAATACAAAAGGAGAAAAGTATTTCTTGATTGCCAAAAATTCCAAAATTCGAATATTTTCCGCTGCATTGCATAACCTGACTGGGCCCTTTCCATATTGCTCCAGAAAACTGTTTTATGGTACACTAAAACATGCCACCTCCGCTTGCTGCTCACATTCATCAAGAAAGGAACATCAAGTCCAGAGAGTCACGTGATTTCGGAAACATGTTCAACAGTAAGCTACTACATAATGTGCGAGTGTTCTGTATATTTGGGCACAAACCTTGTGAAGTCTGTTTCTCCGTCAGCAGAACAGCACGTTAAGCTGATTTAGTGAGATAAACCTCGCCCTTAATTAAATAAGCACCAAGCCATAAAGACGTAAGGCGAAGTGGAGGCACAGCTCCATCATTCTTAATTTCGGCACAAGATTACAGTCAGTAATCCTGCCGCTTTATGCTCTATTTAAGAGGCTGTGTGAGCTCCAGTACCCGTCTGAATGTTGTGAAGGCGAGAGAAATTTGGCAGAAATGGAACCCAGCCCCTAGCCTTGTCGCTGTGCCGATTGAGCTACTCCGGCAGCCGATTCGAACGAATGCTGGGACTTGTTTCCAGCACCTAAAGTGCCAGAATTGCGAAATGAAGCAGTCACTTCCATGTAGTCACACCGATAACAGATAGACCAGTTAACCTTTCATTTCTGCATTTGTCTCCGGACAAACCCCTTTATCATGGTATCAGAATAACTACGTGTAACTCCATGGAACTGAGCCCTTTTTGAGAAACCGCCAGTTTTAGAGCTACTCAAGAATATCCCAACATTTTATGGAACACAAAGTTTCATTGCCGTGTTCACAAGAGCCCTCCAGTGGTCCCTATCCTAAACCAGGTCAATCCAGCCAAAATCACCACATCTTACATTTAAATAATTTCCTCCCATCTACGTCTACACCTTCCTAGTGGTCTCTTTGCTTCTGCTTTTACTATCAAATCCCTCTTCTCTCTATTTGTGCTACATGCCCTGCCCGTCTCATCCTCCTTGACTTGAGCATTCTTATTATACTTGGCGAAGAGTGCAAGTTATGAAGATCCTCCTCATGCAAATTTTTCCAACATCCTACCATTTTATCCCTCTCGGTCGAAATATTATACTCAGTACTCTGTTCTCGAACACCCTCAATCTCTTCTCTTAAAGTCAGAGACTAATTTTCACACGTACACAACACCACAGGCAAAATTATAGTTCGTATATTTTAATTTTACTTTTTTTAGAAACCAGACCATAAGACAAACGGTTCTGGACTGAATGGTAGCAAGCATTGCCCGAATTCAGTCTCCTCTTAATTTCTTCCTGAATAAAACAATTCTTTGTTATTGTCTCTCCAAAATATTTTAATTGTGCCACATTTTCAAAGGATCTCTTAGCTAGCTTTATGTCATGATTTGCCCTGCATTTTGGTGAGGAGACAGAAACATACATTCAGTTTACTCTCCTTACTAGCGTCAATGAAGTTTCTGAGTTTTTCTTCGTGGTGTCTATATTATCTTCCGAGATATTCACAGTATCAGCATAGACCAAAAATTGATGTGTCCCATTCAGTTTCAGTCCCTCCCGGTTTTCCTGGACGAGTGGTCTCTAGCGAATGTAGGCAATATCAGATGTATTCCAGGAAATCTGTGTATTTATTCAGTCAAGAGTAGATAACTTCATGCATTATAAAGATTACCCGTGAATTCGTCGTTTTGTTTTGCTGCGTAGTTTTGCCTACAGAATAATTAGAAGTGAAAGCGTCCGAGTACGATGAATTAAAGTGAGCAGTTGGGCCCGGTAAAGGTGAAGCATCTGGCAGTAGTTACATAAAACGCACTTAAGCAAGAAATATTGTCTGAATGTGTTATGTCAGCAGTTGCTTTTTAAGTTATAAGTGGGGATAAATATGCACAATAAATGTTGACTCCATTTGAGCAGCTAGTTGTGTTCTTCACTCGGTCACTGAGGGTTCCAATGTTCGCTATCGGCTGGATATATTTAATAATGTGCATGGCTTGCACTTTTAGAAGTTATGAGTTTTATTGCCTACAGTTATATACGTTCATGAGTTGTGCAAGTGGTTTATTGCGTTCGTAATTAGTGCAAAATAAACCCACAATTCGTCGCAGTGGAGCTTTGCGTATAAGCTTATTTTGCTGCTCACGCCATTAACTATCTACTCTACGGTACTGGAAGCGTATGAAACAAGATTATTTATAGTGAAGTAAACTGAAGGCTTTTGTGCGGGTAAGTCAATTACGTTTCACAGAGAACGGAAATATTTGTCACCTTACGAAATTTGATCTCATATTATAATCATAGTTGGAATATTCTGTTTCTCGATCAAGAATCAAACACGGGACCTCTCGAATACAATGCAGAAATGTCAGTTACTCAACTGCGACGGTCGGTAAAGCTCAAATGCTTGTGCGTCCCATAGTTGTTTTATCTATCTGAAGGAAAGGACATCTCTGTTGGCTAGTTTTCTTCCTATTTTTAAGATAGCTTAACTTTATGAGTAACGTTTCATTTGTCTGTCGTTCTCGTAACCTTTTCTTATTTTGTTATTTCCTTTAATTTATTTTCTTACATTTCTCTTGTTCTTAATTCTTTCTCCCCATAATTAATTACTTAATCTTTTTATTACCCTTCAAAGCTCAGTGCAACCGACTCTAATATGTTAAAACTTTCCAGTCCGCGCTCAGGGTGTGTGTTTCATATGGTTAAGAGAATAAACAGCATCAACTCTTATTGACTCTTTGGACATCATCCATATTCCAATTTTTGCATTTAAAACATCGTTTCGGAGATTTTATCCTTCCTACGTATTCAGGTAAAAGGCCTACTACGTAATTTGGGCCGAACTGATAGAACTAGTCCCTGTTTCCAAACCTACCATAGAACGGATCTGTGGTTTAAATAAAAACATATAGTTCTTAGAAGAACAAATCGCCTAATTTCCTTTCACTAGAAACTGAGTATTTTATACGACATTTTGCGAGGCTGCAGTGTTTGCTCCACTAAAGAGATATATTGCCGGTCACGGTAGCCGAGCGATCTAAGGCATGCACTGTCTTCGCTCGCTCGGAAGCCGGGATCGTGGGTTCGAATCCCACTCAGGCCATGGATGTTTGTGTGCGTTTTTCAGTGTTTGTATACAGGTAGAGGCCTTGCGACGAGCTGATCACTCGCCCAAGGAGTCCTACCAAATGTGTAAGATCTAGCAAACCGAAGTGAAACGGAGAGTTTCATGGAGGTAGGCCTAGGCCCAAGTTGGGGCTGTAGCGTCACAGAAAAAAGAAAAGAGATATATTAATCAAGTAGGCCGTTGAAATGGCCTCAAGTGGCTTAATATGTGTACCAATATTCATGGCTATTGGATCTGGCAATCAAGTAAAATTAAGGGCATTACTTCAACAGTTTGAGATACTGTAGGTTAGGTATGACTGAGGAAACGGATTTATGAAGTGCGTCGTTGCTATAGACTCAGATGGCATGATACACGTGAATGTACCGAGTTTCATGAAAATTGGTACAGTCTTTCTTTGGTCTCAGCAATATGAGAGGCTGTAATGTTGGTATTATGCGAGGGATTTATACGCATATTGCGCTATTTAGACGGCCTCTGGTTGCATGCTACTTATACCGAGTTGAGGCATTAATGCATGATACTTACCGCAACAATTTGACAAGATACAGTGTTGTAATTACTGATTGGAGGGACTTATGAAGTACTCCAATGAGATGGCTTCGTGTGGCATGGTGTACATTTCATAAAGACTGGCACAGGCCTTCAGGCAGAATAAGGTTTTGCCTCGGCAATTCGATAGGCTGTAATGTTGGTATTACTGATGTGAGATATTTGTGAAATACGGCTTTGAATTGGGCTCAGGTGCCATGATAGTGAAATACGGCTTTGAATTGTGCTCAGGTGCCATGATATACATACCAAGTTTTATAAAGAGTGATTCAGGAATTCAAAAGTTGTTCGGGGGGGATACTCACACATAGACACATAGACAGCGAGGTGATCTAATAGTGTCATATATAACCCCCGCTCAATTATTGTAACTTTTAAATGTATAACAATTTGATATTAAGAATACTTTGAATATAAGCAGTCCTAGAGAGACCACACACGGTGTTATTTCGAGCTAGACGGATCGGCATGCGGCCTAACCCCTTCACCAGTAAACACTGAGATACGACCAGTGGTCCCATCACTGGCTGTATGCGAGGCTGCATAGCCACCTAAAAAAACACTGTAGCACGTGGTGGTTCTTTGGGAACAAAGCCCTAGGCCAGCAGACACAAGGCAGCTCGCCTCAGGCGAGGGTCTCATTATTTCTTTCTTTCGAAATGTAAAATTACTGTAATTTCTTTTCTTCAATAAACTTGGTTAATAATATTATCAACGTGTGGAGTGTGGTATGTTTAATCTCGGGCTTCAGCGTCAGCTCCTGCACCGAGACGAACCCCTGACTCTCAGTGCCCTAAGTGAGAGTTTTTAGTGACCAGTACGCGGCGGCGGCGGGACCTGCCACCTCCCACCGGCGCCGGGTAAACACGTTACATAGTGGCAGCGGAAAGGGATTTGAACTAAGCACTTTGTACGTTGATATTAACCCTGAAGTTGAACCATGCTGGAGGGGTAGATAGCCCGATATCCCGAGGGAAGCTGTCGACTTTCTTCGAGGAGACAACGCTCCAGAGGATACCCAAACCGGCCAGGGGGTTACCTGGTTCCCAGCTGAAGGACCAAGTTGGCGGTCGCGAGGCTCCGGATACGAGTGATAGCCCGATATCCCGAGGGAA